>NW_005187503.1:2316171-2325299 GCF_000239375.1 Pundamilia nyererei | reverse complement strand
ATGAGAACAGCTCCACTGTTACTTTGGTCCAACCAAGTTTCTGTTAAAAACATAAAATCAAGGCTGTGCTCAGTGATTAAATCATTAATTAAAAATGTTTTCCCAGCTAAAGATCTAACGTTTAATAAAGCCAACTTAAGTGTTTTTAGAGGTATTATTTGCCCCCTCGTGTTTGGGAGCGGTCAATGTAACTTCAATTGCTCTGTTGAGGGCGGGGCTCAATGGCGAACCTTTGGTTGCTCTGGTGGGGGGTTTATGGGGGACAAAAACGGATTGGACCGGGGGGTAGATCTGAGCCCAGCATTGACCCACTCCATCATCTCCTCAGTGAATTTCAGGTGTGGCGAGGAGGGAGAAAGGGAGGTGGAGGAGGGAGATGGCCTGTCAGGGGTTTGGGGGACAGGGGAAGGTCGTGGTCCCTGGTCCTGGTCGTTGGTGTTGTTGAGAGAGTTGGAGGCAAATAGGGACCCCTCTTCTTGCCTCTGATGTCTCTCCTTTCTGAAGCTTTTCCGGCGTGGGGGCAGATGAGGCTCCTCCTCAAGGTTTCTGCTGGGCTTTGTCTGTTCTTGGAGTACTGTTTGTTCCTCTTTATGAGATAACTCCTCGTTTATCTCAGCCTTGGCACCAAGCACAGATGGATGACGTATGGAATAAAACAAGTTGGAGGTGAACGGTTTCACCCCTGACTTGTTAAAATTAAATCCATTTGCTTTAAACAGATGCCTGCGTTCCCAAAAAATATTAAAATTGTTGATAAAATGCACTGAGTGGTCAGTACATGCTGATATAAGCCATTTATTCAGTGCAAGCAACCTGCTGAATCTCTCGTCTCCTCCAGCAAACTTTTCCCACTTAGTTTTGCTGGTGACCTTAACTTCTTTGGCCTGTGGAGATAACGCTGTGTGGATTGTGATCAATAAACAGATTCTTGTAACCTCAGTGCAGTTTTGTACCTAAAACTTAATAATTTACAAATGTGCTACAAGTGAGTATTTATCCATTTGTATCACTGCAAAACAACAATAATTCAAATAGTTTGACATTTTTAAGTTAAAAATACATAGAAATTAAACAAAAACAGATAAATGTGGCCTTTATTGCACATTAATCTTGAAATTTAGAAACGTTACAAAAAGTTAAAGAAAATACATTTGACTTTTGACTTTTTTTTCTGGTTTTACATGCAGCGTGACGTATTTTAATACAAGAAGCACTCCAAGAGCGCAAACCTCCACCAAGCTTACTCACTCTTGGGAAGTATTCACTATGAAGGGAATAGCATTGTACTTGGTACATTATGTAGAAGTGGGTGATAGATAACAGGTGTTTGTGAGGATTAAACTCCATAACATTATTCTCCAATATATTTCTCTTTCTCTTGAAAATGCTTTTTCGGTCAAACTGGCAAAAACGTTGATGTCAAATGTAAAAGTGAGATGACATGATATGTTGATGCAAACAATAATGTGATATATGAAATTCCCATATACAAGTATAATTTCTTACAGTTCTTATGGTTTTACCTTATATGACCTTGAAGAAGAGGTCAGAGTTAATAATCAGATATTTAGAATTCCCGTATGTCATTCCCCATATAAATGAATGTTTTCAATACAAACAACTGCAGTAAGAAGCATAGTTTTAAAAAGGATTCACTTTTACCTTCAGATCAGATCAGCTCAGAGGTCAAATATCACATGATATTTGAAATCCTTACACAGTACTTTCTATCTGTTGA
This sequence comes from Pundamilia nyererei, assembly GCF_000239375.1. Classification (NCBI taxonomy): domain Eukaryota; kingdom Metazoa; phylum Chordata; class Actinopteri; order Cichliformes; family Cichlidae; genus Pundamilia; species Pundamilia nyererei. Next base: position 2,323,561 of record NW_005187503.1, on the reverse strand, counting down.
CAACACACAACACACTTGTAAGAATCAGTTTCTAAGTTATGAGCCTTTTTGTCAATTTGTGATCATTAAATTATTCAGTTGACCTTGAACACCTTGGTGGATGTCTGGCAAATGTCGATATATTAGCATTAACATGATCCCACTCCACACCTACACCTAAACTACACCTACACTGTTGTATCAGAATGAACTCTTTTCGAGCTATTGTGTTTGCAGACACAATGGCATGGATGCAAACACCTCCAAAAACAAGCCTTCTTGGTGAAGGTAATGATTTTTTTTTTTTGTATTACTATGATGAGATTAACCAGAACGCCAGGAATAGGTTAACAGTTGCCCAAACCACTGCTGCATTTTCTTCTTGCCAGCACTGAGGACACATCCATTGCCTTTGAAATAGTTAGTTGGCACCTCCTGGGAGCCTGGGTTGAGATGGGAAGCCTTATTTTCTGACTGAGGAGCAAGTTTGATTAAAAGTGAAAAAGAACGCGTAGCATGACTTCACACATTGTACGTGTTTAATAAAACTGGCACAGCGTTCGTTCAGATGTCAGCGCTAATCCTGTTGGCATGCTATAGCTTATTTTTGATGCGACTGCTGCTCTTCCAGAGCATTTTGGTTGGAGCTTGTGATCTTGAAATTTTATTCTCATGCTGGAGATGTGCCAACACGAATAGACTTCTGACAGAAACTTTTTGGCTCGGTGGCTGGCATGAAATAAGGAAACCTTACACTGAACCAAGTGCCGTGCACTGAACAGTCCGGAATAAATATACATACCTTTCGAGGCTGGCACCTGCTGCTTCAGACACATGTTTAATTCAGCGTGTGCAGAGTGGGAGTGCTGTTCTGGTTCAGGTTCAGCTGAGATTTATAAGTAATAAAAACTTTAGTTATGCCTCAGTTTACTTTGTGCTTATGTGCATTTTATCTTTTCTTCTGACAGTTATGTCTTAGTCAGAGTCACTAAAAGCAGCAGAATATTTGAAGTTGTGAGGGATGTTCAGTTTGAACTTTCTCTGTGTGTTTTTTTTCTCTCGCTGTTCTGGCTCATTGAACTCAAAACATTCAGAGTTCAGTGTAGTAGTTTAAATCTGATTGAAGCCCATCTTTCTGGTAAACTTGAAGCAGTGTTTACGCTGTGATCTATAAATAAGTCTTGTGGGCCTATTGTGCTCATTCATGCGAGGATTTTGTAAAGACTTTAGGTGTCCCACTCCTGTTTTTCTGTTCCGCAAAGATGCTCCCAAGTGCTGCTGTGAGCCTCAGATGGACCGTTTGGTAAAGTTGGCATCTGGACAGACTTTACAGCATTATTTTTATTGTGTGACCTGCATAATTAGAACAAAAAGCAGAATGAAATGGCCCTTAAACAGATAAGCATAAAATCTAAGGAGTTATTGGGGTTTCTTTTTTATTAGCCTTTTATGCCTTTCCTTATTTTTCTGCCATGTGAGCATACACACTTGCCAGCCACTTTAGTTGCTTAGTTGCATATATCATATATCTATAAGCAGCCAATCACAAGCCAGCAACTCGGTACATTTATGCATGCAGACATGGTCACGATGACCCTGAATGTGGCCTGGTTGTTGGTGCCAGACAGCCTGGACTGAGCGTTTAGGAAAATTCTGTGATTTTCACACACAACCATCTCTGACCCAAAAAAGGTGCCTTTCTTATCAGCTGAGAACAGGAAGGTGAGGGTTTAATTACGCAGACTCACCAAAGTTAAACAACAGAAGATTGTAGAACAGAAAGCTCTACAAATTGTCCCCTTGACTGCACCAAAAGAGTTGAGAGAAGTATCTGTTTTGTAAAGTGGAACAGAGAAATTGCTAATATGAGCACAGTCTATCTAGCAGCTGTGAGTGAATGTTAGCGCAGTCCTCATCCTCACAAGCAGTGCAACTTTGTTTACTAGCTGGTTCTGTCACAGGCACAAATTCACACATTATCAACCGCCACTGGATGAATATGTTCTTGTCCAGCTGAGTGTGGCTGCTTACTTTTTGCAATTTGTTCAGCTGCCAAAAAAGAAATATGTGCTTTTTCTAAAGTTGCTTTCCTGAGCTTGTATTCTTCAACGTTTCACGGTTCAAGGTCTTTAAGCTCCAGGTGCTTTGTGATGAAAAGCAGCTTTAGCTTAGCTGGATTCATGACTTCAGGTGACAGGTGACACATTTTTGTTTTCTGTTGCTGTTCTCAGTTAAACCAAAGTTGAGATGACTTTGATTAGTTTAGCTGATTTGGGCTTAGCCCCACTTGTAGTAAAGTAAAGTAGTAAAAATGCATCTGTTGTCACTATCTAGGTAGGCTAACGGCTGGAATGTGTATCAGGTGCGTCCTGAGGAAAGTGATCAAAGTGAGTTATGGACAACAGATTTATGTGATTTATGTGATATGTCACAGTCATATGAGGTTTTATTGGCCCAAATGTTGAATGAGCGTCTTTATTTTATGGCATAGTCGGTCACATGTAGTTACAGACGTTTTTTTTTTTGATCAAGGTCTTTTTAATGAACAAAGAATTTCTTCCAACAACAATTATGGCAAAATTAACAAACAGTTGTGCCCCCATCCCCCCACCCACCCAGAACAGTGTAACTAAAACCCAGCCAGAGAGGAAAGGAGAGATAAAATAACATAAAATAAAAAAAAATTACAGATACAAAGTAAATAATAAAATAAATGAATAACAGCAAGAGAAAAAAACAAAACAAAACAAAAAAAAACAAAACACGCACATTAAGCAATAGTAGCACATTAAGCAATAGTATAATTACAGACGTTTTTAATGATATGCCTAACATTTTTTTTTAGTTTATCATCAGGTCATACCTGTTTCAGGTGTATTTTAATGAATTTAAAGGCATTTTACTTCATAATGTAAAATGGTTTTTTTGGTTCCTTTCTATTGTTTGCTATATTGAAATATTGAAATAAAAGAAGTGCAGAATGACATCTGGCCTGCGTGCATCAAAGCTTTTTTCTACTGTTTGTACTCCAGCTCGAGTTGACCTGCTGTCTTACTTTTATCAGTGCCATCACAGTTATTTTTTCTCTAATAATTAGTCAGTGAAATGAGATCAGGTGGATTTCCGTTCTGCCCTGGAAGAGGTCAAAGCAAGCAGACAGTCAGCGTCTTCTTCAGCCTGAGGCTGCAACTCACTGCATTAGTCAGCAAATCTGGCGGTTTGTGTTTGGATAGCGGCCTGGATTGTTTCTGTGCTGAGGGGAAAAACCACATGCAAGCTGAGCAAAGTGGCCGAATGAGTTGCTGGTGTTTCTTGAATACTGAGTGTTCAATTTGGCGTGGACAGGAAAATGAAGAGGTTCAAATGTGATAGCAGCTCTCAGGACATCATTCAGAAAGTAACATGATCAAATATTCAGGAACACAGTCAGCAAGTTCAGTGATCATTCAAAAGCAAATGAGATTGCTGGCATCCTGCAGGTTGACCTCACTGATGCCTCATTTGCAGCCCTCATCGCCCTTTGGCGAAGTTTATAGCTTAAAGCAGTAGCCGGTTCACTCCATCTCAAACCGTAATCTAGATCCTTATTTATTTTACACTTGTGTACCCTGAACTCTGTTGTAGCTACACCCATTAGGCTTAGCTTAGCAAAAAGCCTGGAAAGCAAAGAGCATAATTCTGCATTGCTATGCTGCACCACTGTTTAACATGTTTGATCCATACAAATCGAAAAGTGTAACGGGGTCATGTGGGGATTTGTGCGTGGCTACTTTTTAGTAGCTGTTTAGTGCCACAGCTGGAGAATGAAACCTATGAAACATGTTAATTAGCTAGCTTTTGAGGCGCTAGTAGGTTGATTTTTTATTTATTTATTTTTTATCTTTGGCAGAATGAGGATAAGCTAAGCTAACTATGTGTTGGCTGTTTTATTCTCTGCTCTTTGTTTTTTTGCGGCATACAGACTCATTGCTGCCTTTTGGGGTTAATTAAGTCTTTGGTTAAACTTGCTTAAGAATTTTGATTTAACATAAAGTAAAGAAGGCTGCTGGTTGTTTAAAAAAGGTAAAAACCAACTTGTTTACGTTGTCTGTTTGAAGCACTGTAAAACATGTGTGGGAACATCTTTGCCTTGTTTGATGCTAAACCCTTAGTCACTGTGTAGTTTCACTTGGATTTGATCTAATGGTCTCATCCTGTGAAGGAACTAAAGCTATTTACATGTGAGTAAATAGATAACATATAAATCTGGGATGATTTACTAATCATTAACTCATTAGTCAATAAATTTCAGTTTTGAAATGGTTATTTATTAAGGCAAAGGCTGATTAGGTTCCAGTGCTTGCACCTGGGCATTTTCACTGCAATGTATCCTTAAGCCACTTAACACTGATCTATGAATTATTCAAGCATAAAAAAGGCAGATGGACGAGTGTTGTGTTTACACTAAGACAGTTTAGCAAAAACACTGAAATGCAGTTGGGCTGCATTTCAGTGTCTTGAACCCTTAATAAAGTCCCCTGTCTGCAGCCGTGACTCTGTCTCACTTCATGCCGATAATAAGTGCTTGTTAACCATTGGTAGATGTGGACACTTGAAGGCTTTCTTATAGCTGTGTATTGATCGGCACCTGAACTCATGCACTAGTTTGTTAGTCGAGTCAGGAGCATATGGGTTTTCATTTTTTTAATTAGTTTTTGTTCTGTGTGTGTTTTTCTGTAGCCTCTGATGCCAAGGAGCAGCAGTTTTGGATCAGCCAGCTCCAAGCATGTGCCAGACGTCACTCTGACAGCAGTGCCAAGGTAAAACACACACACACACACAGACACAGAAACATGTTATAAACATGACCCTGGTCTAAGCTCTTGGTGTCTGTTGCTGAGGAAGATAAGTCAGCAGAGAACCTTGACATTTCCCTCGAGATTAATGTTCTGTTGTGTGTCTGTTTATAAAGGCCTGAAATAGAATACTGTTGCAAACTCATACTGGGTTCAGTACAAAGTTTTTTTTTGTTGTTTTTGTTTATTTGTTTTTGACAGGAGTAGGATTTTCCTCAGGTGGAAAACTCTGTGCAGCGTACCTAAAGGAATTCCTGCCCTCTTTCTTTTTATTCTGCTTTTAAGCGGCTGGCTTTGAGTAAATGGAAAAGTGACAGATTTCTTCCTGTCATTTTAAGTTTCAATTGGTGTCTTAATTAACGACCCATCACAAGATACAGTCTAGATCATAATACTCCTGATCTTATTTAGTCGTGAACTGGATTAATTTGTCCCAGATTTGGCTGTTTGCGAGCTTCCTTAACTTCTCAGTTGATTTTAATTGACAACAAAATCTTTCTTTCAGCACTTCGCGCGCTACAATAACCTGTGACTTGCTATGGATTGTGAGCCAGATGAGCTATTACTGTTTTTATTATTTCTTCCTGTCATTGATTCGTAGTCATAGTGCACTAAAATATCATTTTTTCCGCTTCTTTAAAAACAAAAAACAAGTGACTTCAAAGAGTTATTGGGTTATAGCTTCCCAAAGCGTTTGTGTTATAGCAGGATAAACAACAATGAACTCCGGCTGCATCCTGAATTTCAAAGTGAGTGTAGTACATTGGCTCTTGTACTTATTTGACAATGATCTTGGATGGTGATGAAACAAACTGAAATGGATGACATGAAAGTAATAGTGCTGAATGGTTTTAACCTCGACACACTGCGCGTGGCATCTTCTTTCGGGTGATTTACAGAGGTTTGTTACATTTTCCGATTCTTCTCTGCACTCGCCCTATGAATGCTCATCACAGTGAGCATATCTGCAGTCAGAAGACTTTATTAAATGGCATCCAGATAAATGCCACATCTCTGCCGACAACAAGTACTGTTACGTTTCCAGATGAACTATGTGCCTCTGACTTTGTGAGCGACTCATTCGAAAAGGAAACAAATAATATGAAAAAGAAAGTGAACGAGACATACAGAAATGTGTTAATGTACGCAAGAAATAAAATGAAAACGGCAACAAAAGTGAGGCTGACACCCTTTGCCCAACTCATCTCATCTGTCTTGTGAAGCTTTGCCTGCTGATTAATCTGACAATATTTTTAGTCCTTCCTTTGATTTAGTGATTTAGGGAAATATCGTGTAGTAGAGCGCTCCTGCTGCTTTAATAAAGGATGCATGTGCAGCTAAGAGTCCCTGGCGTCACTGTCCTCTTCTTATCTCTGTATGCTCACTCCAGATGGATTACTGAGTTGGGTGCATTATAACTACCTTCATCAAAAACTGTATTTTTTTTCCAAATATGGATTTCATGGAATAATGTTTGGGCCATTGCTTCTTTGGGGGTTTAGTGTGGTCGTCAAGGGATTAGTTCTATGTGTGTCGGTGTGTGTGTGCTGCCTGTATCTCTGTGGGGTGTATCCCCATTCGTCTGATCCAGTGGAGAATGAGGCTTGTTATAGAGCTCCTTGTGGAGCTCCACAGCCGGTGGTGACAGTGTGAAAATCAGCAGTGCATGAACAAGAGAAAAAAATCCAAACTGTGTTATTTCTGCAAACTTTTGGTATTAAAGTTAGGTTTTTGCGTCAGATTGCAGTTACTCAGAATGTACTTCATCGTTTGTTTTTTGAGTAAAGTTTAGAGCTGATCCTATTAGCCACTTCATTATATGAACATCTGCACAAACTGTTAGTTTGGAGAAGCTTGTTTGAGGCTATCACTATCTGGTACTGCAATGCTGGAATATGTAGAGTTCACAGCGTTTATCTTTTGAGTTATCTCTTTTGTGCCTCGTAAAATTGCAGCAGTAAGGTAACAACTTTTGCTCTGAGGGTGAGGTTTCTGATTTTTGGTTTGTTTTGGACTTTTTCCAAGTTTCTCTCTTTGTTTTCCAAACAATTTGGGATCTTCCATGAAAGCTAAGGTCAAATGCAGTAATCTGCTAGATACCAAAGTATTCTGAGGTACTATCTTTGCGAATGATCTCAACCCACAGGAAAGAACACCCACCAGTGATACACATTGCCAAGGGGTTGCTAAGTGGACTTCTGGGCTAATTTATATTCTCGAACATAGATAAAGCCTACAGGATAAAAAGAGAAACAAACTTTTAGATTTAGATTTTAATCACCATAATATTTTACTTGTAATGCAAAGATTTTTGAGTGTAGTGATTTTCCTGGCATCTGCTTTTTTCAAATAGGTTTTCTTCTTTTTTACTTAGTTTATGCTTTTTGTTTCAGGTGAGGAAGCTAAAGGGCTCAGATGAACACTTGAGTGTGGAAAGAGCAGGAGGAGGCCAGGAGCTGCTGGTGAGTAAATGACAGACAAATATTACACACACACACACACACACACACACACACACACACACACACACACACACACACACAGGTTCACCTTCAAATGCTTCAAATGTTAAACCA
>NW_005187503.1:2314901-2316151 GCF_000239375.1 Pundamilia nyererei | reverse complement strand
GAAAACTTCTGTTGTTCCTTGAGCGTAGATATCAGTCCGCTGCATATAGCTCCTTACAAAATCCAGATTTTGTGCGTCTTTTTCAACAATTAAATAGTTTACAGCCTCATTATGTTGCCTGTTTGCCAACTTGCTTATTCAACATGTAGCTCTTCAACACATCAAACCGTTGCACAGCTGGAGCGGGGGGGATTCCAATTACTCTGCTCGGCCATAATGAGAAAAGCAATCAAAAGATGGGAGAAAATTGGATAAGTAAGGAAAAAATGGAAAGGCAATGCGCTCTATCAGTCTTTTCCCTTCTGGCTTGTGGAGCTGAGTAGCCGTTTTGTTCCCGTTCGTTGACTGCGGGGCATTTCCACGGCAGCAGCTGTTATTACTGTACGCAGTGCTGTGGTCTAATCCGTCCCTGAGCCTCGCTGTCTGCCTCACAGATCGTTATCGCAGCCACTCCGTTGATGAGGCAGCTGGCGGTGGAGGCGCAGCCACATCTCCGATAACTCACCTCTGTGACACAAAAAGTGTGTCGGGAAAGATTTATTACAAACAGAGGCGAATGATTTCGTTTCCTTGTGAGTTTTTATGGAAAAAGATGTTGATCCATTAAAGGTGCAGTCAAAAATGGCTTTTATTTTGAAGTAGAGCAAGAATATGCTTGTGTGCCATGCTTCTAATCAGTAGGAGGTATGTGCAGATATCCTTTGGGCTCGACAAAACAGTGTGAATTAATGACAGTTTGTACGGCATGTTTGTGATGATATGCCACTTTATTGCCCAACGTGGTGCTGTGCGTTATGCGCAGATATTTCTGCCTTGATCTTGTCTGTCTGAAAGGTTGTTCTAGATTTCTTCAGTTGCAACTTTGGAAACCTAAGCTGTGGCTTCATGTCATTTTTAGCCCTCAGTCAGAGACTGGACACAGAACCCCTGAAATCAGTCTGTAGGGGAAAATTGCGTAATCTTGGAGCAGTGGGGAAGTGGTTGCTGGAGGTTGCTGATAGTCTCTAGTTGATATTAGTAACAAAAAATATATGCTGCAGCACTGAAAACCACCTTGAGATTGCTTTGGTTGTTAGCAGATTGCCATCATTTCCTGTAGTTTGCCTGTAAGACACTGACTTGTCAGCAAAAATAGCAATCCGTCAATTAATATTATTCTGATACATCGTTAGGGCCCACCTCCCACCCTCCTTTTCCTTTTGAGTGTGTGTGTGTGTGTGTGTGTGTGTGTGTGTGTGTGTGTGTGTGTG
>NW_005187503.1:2288280-2314881 GCF_000239375.1 Pundamilia nyererei | reverse complement strand
GTGTGTGTGTGTGTGTGTGTGTGTGTGTGTGTGTGTGTGTGTGTGTGTGTTTGTGTGTGCATTTGTAAAGCTATACCTGTAATCTCCATAATACCAAAACCCCTGAAAAGCCAGCAAAGTGCACCATGATGAGAGCCAGAAACCAATATTGAACTAAGGTGCGTACACAAGCATAGAAGGCAGCAGGCAGTGGGGTAATTGTGCTATGAGAACAACTCTATCCCCATCAAAAACACCCCAATCTTCACAGTTCAAACATATAACAAAAAGTGTTGATGAGGTGACAAGAACTTAAAAGTCCAGAAACCCCACAACCAATAGCAAAGACCAACAAGCTGAGAACACCAGCGTTCTGTGAGAGAACCATGCAGGAAAGTCTGAACACACGGTATAAGTCAACCAATACTACAGAAGCCAAAAGGCAGAAAGCGATCCGAAGACCAAGTGGGACAGCAGCTACCCCAACCCAGGGGCTGCCGCACAGCTCCAACAGTGCATGACGACCAATCCCACAAGGCGTCCACCCCAGGCTGACAGCTCCTGCACCCCTACCAGTCCTTGAAATGAGAGGCACCCACCACACCCTAAAGAGCCAGGCACAGGGACAAGGCAACGTGTCTGCAGGGAGGCCCCAGGGAATGCACCTCACAGGCCAACACAACGTGGGGAAGAGAAGGGAAGGGAGCCACAGAGCCAAGTCAGAAACCCAGTAGTACCCGGCAGCCCCCGCCCTCCTTCCGATCCAACTGCTCCACATATCCAGTGCCACTCCCAGCCTGCCCGGAGCCAAGAGAAAACGCAGCAGAAAGGCATTTACTTTTAACTACATGTAAATTTATTCTGAGGCTGTCACAGCCATCACCTCTCTGCCCCTCGATGTCAGCATTATGAACGCATACAAGCAGTTCAGTGTGAAGTACATTCGCTCAGCAGGAAAATACATGTAATCTTCAACCCTAGCTAACCTTTATTATTGTCTGTATTTCTTATTTTAATGATAAAAATATTATTTTGTTTCCTGTTTTGTTTGATTAAACTGTATTTACACCCAGAGCCATCCCCGATATCCTCCGAAACTCACTATTCGACCACTGAGACATGTAAACCTTTTGCCACTGTTAAAAGATTAAACCTTCTATTTCGGTATGGCTTTGTAGAAAACTTGATGGTTATTATTTACGGAGGCATGTGCATTCACATTGCTCTATATTCCAAGCTAATAACATTTTAAAATGTGATATTTAATCAGTTTTCCTTCCATCATGCTTTAGTCTTGCGCTGTAACTAATAATCATCAGTCTTATGTGTGTCATCACCACCATTCATCAACTGGACTGATCGCAACAGAGTTTACTGCTAGAAAGCGTGTCCTTCATTTCCTGTAAACACATTTACACATCTTTATCAATAAATGGATATCTATCCCAGTCACAAACACGCCTATGAGCATGAGGCCGGTAAAGAGAGACTGCATTGTTAGACATGATGAGGTCTAAAGGTTAAAAAAAATGAAGCATGCTAATGTTGTGCTACTTTGTTTGTGTGCTGTAAAAGGGAGTGATGAGGGTGCAGTAGAACTGAACCAAGTGATGTAACTAGGCTGTTTTTCCTTTGTGTGTGGGTTTTTTTTTTTTTTTGGCCTGCAGAATTACTCAAAGATTTATGGACAGAAATTTAAACTTTGAACTTCCAAAATTTTGTGGCGGGGCGCTTAACCATTTCATTTTGTGCCATATATAATACATAAAGATCATTTAAAAGTGAGGTTTTGCTGTTAAAATGTGTTTCCTGTTTTAACCTGCTTTGTTGATAATCTAGTGAAAGTGCAGAATAAATACATCATCTTTCTCTGTGCAGCCACGTTGTTTGCATCACATACAGCTTCCAGTCTAAGAAAGCCCCATGTTCAACAAAGCACTAACTCTTAAATGAATGAATAGACACTTATATCTCTTCGCCTGAGGATCTTCCCATCATTTCCCACAGGACAAGTTGACCTTGTTTATTGCAGTGCGGCCAAAATATCAGAGGTCGCATCTGTTGGAGTCAGCAAACAGGGTTCCCCTTTCCAGCCACAGCTGAGTCCTGCAGGTAGCCGGCTCCAGCATTCTGTTGTGATAGTCTAAATTCACGTGACATGGCTTCAGAGTTTCTCTGTAAAAGCCTTTGAAGTTATCAAGCTGATTAGCAGTCTGATAAATTGGCCAGTGACCTTATTATTTCTTTTGTTGTGGAGCTGGAAAGGTGCAAACACCCCTCCTGAGGGCACAAGAAGGCAACATATGCCCTGTGAGTTAGACTGATACAGCTGTTTCTGCTCGATTAAGCCTTTGAATAGACTTTGATCAATTCACACTTGAAAGTTTTTCATAGTGGACACCCACCTCGTCAAAGTAATGGGCCACATCTGTTAACAAGTCAGTCAGAAGTTTCTTCACTCCTACATACTCTCTGGTGTATAGTAAGTTATATTGTTGCAAATGAAAGCATTTAAGAACCACAGCAGTTAAAGAGCGTTGTTGTCCAGTGTGTAAAGGGCACCAACTCTCTGTTAGCTCAATGACTGCAATTTCATTTTAATTCAGTTTCACTTATATAAGGCCAAATTACAGCAGCCTTCACCTCATAGTGCTTTATTGTTGGGTAAAAACCCTAAAAAGGTGGAGGGAAAACCACAACTGTATGAGCAAGTATTTAACCACAGAGAGAACTAAAAACTCTGGTATTACCATCAGCATCAAATCTGTGTGCTGGGAGCTTCATGGCTTCGGTTTTGGTGGCCTAACAGCTGCAGGTGTAATGTGTCTGTGGCCCAGTACTTTTTTTCCATTTAGTGTCTCAGTATTGAGCTATTTTCAGACACTCTAACCAAGTTTATTGCTGAATAGCAAGTTGTTTGTAATAAGTGTCTTTCCCTGTGGTGCTGACTTTCCTGTCTACTCCTGATGCCTCGCAGAGGGCCAGGTCTGCCCACGCAAGTGTTGTTGTAAAGATAGGACTTCTGTACCGCAGGGTTAGACTAACAGGAAGTGTACCGAGGCCACCTTCTTTGAACGAGCCCTGTCCCCCAGTAAGACCTGTAAGACCTCTGCTTTTCTCTTTAAGTGAAGTTAGTAAAGTATAATCACATTAACTTTGCAATTGCCGAGTTATTTATTTATTTATTTAACTTAACGATTTCAGCAGTTAATTTTAGATAGAAGTGAAATGGTAAGAGAGGAATGCACTTATCTAAAAGAGCTCTAATTATGTAAATACACGTCTGTCCTCCTTCCTTCCAGCTCTGGCCCTCCTTTTTCTTTACAGCTTTCTTATTTTTTCTGTTGCAGTTTATTAAAGTGCTTTGGGGCTCTGTGCCAGTTTTTGGAGGACAAAACCTCAGCGTGTCTATCTGTTCACACTCCCGAAACACTGTCTTTTCCTCATACTCATAGCTCGTGGATTAGCCGTGCACAATACAACAATGTACTCTCCCGTAAGCTGATTATTTTCTGTTAGAACTGCTTCACAAGTACCGACCTTCAGTACCTCCCTCTGCTTAGACTTTGGTGATGCATCTAATCAGAAGGAAAATATTCTTAACTTGTGAGCAGTTTTATTATCTGAAAAGAAGAGGGAGTGACCCCTGATTATTTGTGTGGTATGTAACAACGGCAGGTTCGTGATGGGTTTGATCCTCTCGGTTACTGCAGAGTGAGCAGCATCTCTGACCAAAAACGGGAAGGCCATTTGTTTCCCTCTCATTTTGTGGTGCTCTGGGGTGGAAGTTGTTTATTTGATCCATTTTATTTTCACCGCTGCTGTGACCAGACCTCTGTGGTCTTCTGGGGGATAAATCTGCACTGGCTCTCTGCTGCAGTATACTAATGGAGAGCAGGGGCAGGAGAGAGAGATACTGGTCTGACATCGCTGCCTGTGTGAGCATGGAGGTCAGCGAAGTGAGGAGACAAGAGTCACAGAGGGGGAAGCAAAGGAGGCATCAAAATGAAAGATGTGATGTGACTTAAGCTTTGCCGCAGAGGGAAACAAAACAACAAAAAGGCTGATTCTATCTTTTGATAAAACTCAGCTGAGGCACCCACCGCCTATCAATTCACATGCTTGTATGAGAAAAAATGTTTTTAGGTAACAGTTTTACTGGGGAACAACAAGATGCATGACACATCACACTGTGTCAACATTTATTTAACACAAACTAATCCAAAATGCAATGACTCCATGATTCAGTTGTTGGCAGAGCCACCTTTAAGCTGTTTTGGATTTTATCAGTATTTCACATTGTTATGGACGAAAGTTCGTTGAGGTTTGCAGGCATCCGTCTATGCACAGCTCTCTTTAGGTCCCACTGCAGTTGATTGGATTAAGCACTTGACTTTGACTGATGTCCAAACCGCCAACATTTAATCTGGAAGTTTTCTGGCTTCCTCTTTGGACACATTTGTTTCATTTTCTTCAGTTGGACTCTCTCCTGCAGCTTAGGACCAGTTCATTTTTCTTCCATTATGTCCTGATATGTAATATCTTAAATTGAAAGAGGTTGTACTTTTTTTTGCCACATGACTGTAGCACAAATCATTGTACGATTGTGTGTCACTGGATGAAAGTGGCGTGTAGTGCTCAGTAAGATTAGTACGGTTTAAGTAACAGTTCATTTACCAGGACTTACCCAGTGAGTTTAAAGGTTTTAAGGCGTTGGTTGTGATGAGTTGGAAGTGACGGATCCGTGTCACTAGGTGACATCATAATAAAACGCACAACATTAACACTAGCATGAAGCTCATGAACATAAAACTACTCTCCATTTATGTGTAATAGTGAATACATCTTACTAAACCCTTATTTATTTATTTTTTAATCATTATGTATAGATTTTTTATTTATTTATTTTCCTTTACTTTTTCCTTTACATCATCATGTTCCTGTCATCTTTAAATCCCATCTTCCAGGGCTCCTCTTCCTCTGGTCGGACCCGTAGTTTCTCCCTCCTTCCCCACCTAACACCAACTTCATCCCCGGGATCTCCGAGGCACCTGGGTCACCCCGCCACACCCAGCAACATCGTCACGATCACTCACCACAAATCTCCAGCTGCAGCTCGACGAGCCAAGAGTCAATACCCAGGCCGGCTGCTGGAGGTCAAAGAGGTGGGTGGAGAAGTCGTAGCAGTAACAACACGCCTTTTGACTTATGAGTGGGCATATGTTTTCACCTTTTAGATTTATTGAATGCAGTTTCCTTCTTCAGTACACTTTCTTTCTGAATTTTTCCCTTAAAAGAAACTGGCTTTAATTATATGTTACAAGAACTAAGTTAAAGAATAGTTTAATTTTTTCCAGAAAATGTTATTTATTCATTGATAAATTACATAAAGAAACAAGAACCCAACAAGAGCTTAACCTATCATGGCGTGTTTGTGTCAGTTTCTGTCTGACACAAGTGAATCGCGGGAAGGAAACCTCCTCTTCCCCCTCTTCCACTGTAATCTCGGCAGTTCTTTTCTCTGTTTTTACTGGAGACGGTCACTCCTTAACATCTCTTTTTCATTATAAAGATTATTCAGCTGTGTCTGTCCACTGCTTGAGGGTATCCAGCACAGTTTTGTACTAATTTTCTGTAATGGCTTTTTTATTAATGCCAGCAGTGAGCAGTGTTTTCCAAAGACAGGATTTGGTATTTGGTATTCCACCTAAGGAAATACTTTCTATAGTCTGACTCATAAGAGGCTGTTTTCAAAGGCTTTTACAGATTGGTTATCTAGTAATTATATTTAATTTTAGTATTTTTGTGTCCATTAGCAGAAATGTTTTACTTTGAAAAACTAAAGCCCCTCTGCGGTGTAACGCTCTGTTGAAGTAGCAGAAGTCTGTCATTCGGATGTGGGTCACTTTAACATTAATGCTCGTCACAGCTTCATTCAAGCTTAACAACAACAGAGCGCCATGGCGCACACGAGACGGGACAGTACAGCAAGTGATGTATAATGCATCACATCACAGTAGACAAACACGAGTGTTCAGAGATTTCTTTTTTCCTTCATTTTATTGCTGTTAAGGGGGTTTTTTTTTTTTTTTTTTTTTTTTAGAAAAACGGATAATTTCTTAGCTTTTTTGTGAGCTGAGTAAATCAGACAACAGGGAATCTTGTGAGTGCCTGACATTTTACTGATTTTCAAGCACATAGATTTAGCAATTTAATATTTAGAAATTGTGTAATTACAAATAAATCAAATCAAATCACTTTTATTGTCACATCACATGTGCAGGTACACTGGTACAGTACATGCGAGTGAAATTCTTGTGTGCGAGCTTCACAAGCAACAGAGGTGTGCAAAAAAAAATACAATAACATAAAACAAGCAAAATATAAGAATGGCTAAATCTGAGAGTAATAAATATATGTACAATATATATTACAGTAAAGGCAGAAATATCAAACATTTATTTCTTACAGCTTCTTCCATGTAAATAGTTATAGATTTTATTTCTTTTACCCACAGTATCTTGCATAACTGTGCAGCTGATTGAAATTATGCTTCGTGAATAGTTGAGCATATATACTGCAGGGATTTGTGTTCTCCTGCAGTAGAGACTGAGAGAAGTAGATGGGTAGCATTCCTCTGGTTAGAAACAACAGCATGGACACAGATACAAAGCACTGTATATAAAGGCTATAAGGCTATAGCTACGTTGAAGCTAACAGATAATTCAGCCGCTTGTTTTGTTTTCTCATCAATTGTTATTGCGACTTTTATAAGAAGGAGCCAGAGTGTTCATTGTGAGCTGGACATTGAAAAGAGCACGCTGTCTACTTTGACGTATGAAAAGCTGATGCGATTTATATCAAAGTGAAGCAATACGTGTTTAAAAGTGGCGTAAAGACATGCAGCATGATGGATGATGAGGAAATTATGGTTCAGCGGTGGTAACGTGTTAGCAGTGCGTGGGCAGGTTTGGACTTCCCGTCTACCTGCAGTGAGTGTGTGCTGTCAGATGAGGGTATTGTGAAAATATGTGGTATTACTGATCTGCGGGCTACTCTTTCTTGGTGCTGATGCTTGGTTGCTGGTCTAGCAGCCAGTTGCAGAGAAGAGTGAAGTAATAACATTTGACTGATGCACTGATGATTTGTCACCCTTTATACTGTGAAGTCTCAAATATAATTTACAATATAATTGTCCCACAAATAATCATTTTTCCGGCATGCATACAACATATGAACTAGGGTCCCGGCTTCCTCCTCGCATTTCCAACAGTTGCCATCGTCAGCAAGCTTCAACCTGACTAGCTTACTGGGAGTCCAGTAATTTCTGTGAAGCAACTTGTATTGGATAAGCTGAGATTGGGCTTCACATGAGCAAACATACCACGATGAAACCAGCTTCTTCCAACTATCCCCTAAAATCTGAATTCCCCCCCTGAGCCTGGAATTCTGATTAACTGGAAAGTTTTCCAGTTTTTAATTAATACAGACTAGTTGTTGGTTGTCTTTTCTCCTTATTTCACCTAAACTTCACCGAAAGTCCATTGCAAGGCCTGGGTTTGAGTCCAATTCAGGCCATTTCCTATGTGTTAGCTCCCCCCTCTCTTGACTTTTTTCTCATCTACTTTCCTATCCTGTCAAAATAAAGGCAAAAAAAAAAAAATCTTTTTTTTTTTTTTTTTTTTTAAAGCTGTGCTATATTTTCTGTGACCTTTGTCTTCAGAGATTGTAAAAGTCTCAGGTGAGACACTGGTGCAGTGAGTTCAGCAGATATTTCTGGCATCTTGGCAGGCCTGACACTGACTGCAGTGTGCTCACACTTTACTGTAAGTTCAGCATGGTTGGCATTTTTATTGCATATATATCAATACTGATTAACGTGGCTGGTGACAGAAGCAGTTTGTGCAATCATCAATTTGCAAAAAAAAAAAAAGCTAGAGAAAAGACTAAACTGTAAACCGTTGATATTCCACGCAGTGTTGCCCGGTTTATCCCTGAAAGTGTGTACTGTACTAATGCTACGTTTAAACAGTTTTATGATTTCTGTGAGTTAAAACTTGGAAGCACAGCGTAAGTTAATTAAAAAAAATCTCCTCACTTGACATTTCCGGTAACTTTTGCTGTAGTTTGAAGTTCAAATCCTCATTAATTCTCCCCGCCTCATTCACCAGTCCTGTCAGTTCTAGTTACCACTTTGTCCCCATGTGCTACATCTCTGTACTCTCAGAACGGTCGTTCACTCTTTACCGCTTATCTTTCCAGAGAAGATTGTTTTTTTTTTTTCCCTTCTTTTCTCCCATCACTTCTTAATAGGCTTGTCTGCAGCTGATTTAAATTGATTAATTGCACAACATTAGGCTTGAAGTGAAGTTGGTAAAGCAAAACTAATAGACACAATGAAGACATGATTGTATGCTTGGCTGGTGAACTATACAGCCTTTTGCTGCTGCGGTTTTGCTTTCACCCCTTTTTTGTTTAGAGACAAAATGTTCTTTTCGGATTATTGCCAAGCAGCTGTGCATCTGGTCGCTAAATTATGGAGAGATGATGACAGGAGGAAATATGGACAAAGAGAGACAAGAGGCTTTCTAAAATACTTCTGCCCATGTAAACTGTTGGTACTGAGAATGGAAACAGAGGCTGACAGGTATGAAGTCATGCCGGCCATGTCAGAAAATGTTTGTTTATCTTTATAAGAGACTTTGTGATATGTTTTTGTCTTTTAATTATGCAAACCTAAATTAAGACCTCAAAAATTATTGAAAATTTTAATTTTCACTCTTTTTTTTTTTTTTTTTTTTTTTTTTTTTTGCGTGTTTCATTCCCTAATTGTGGTGCAAGCAATTGTATGTGAAAGTGTGTAGTGACAAACCGACTGAGCATTACATGAGTGCAGTTCCCATTAAGTAGTCTGTGTAATCAGCCATGCAATGCATTTGGTTTGCACCATAGAGCACCATAGAGCTAATCCAGGGGAGCATATGCAAGTCGGGGAATCTGATATGGCACAGCGCCTTTGGAAATTTGTTAAAACAAACCATAAATGGGTTTTTTCAGCCTGAAAATTGGGGCAAATTATGTCTGTCCATCCATTTTTCAATCGACTTTGTGGGCGCACTGGAGTCTGTCTCAGCTGTAGTACTGTGACAACCTGGCCAGGCCACCAGTCTGTTGATTGGCTTTTGGCATTGTTTCTCACCTCACATCTTTTCAGAAATACAAATTTCCTTTCTCCATGAACTGGAATCTGCTGATATCCAGCATATTTATTCATTAACAACACACGCGCAGTGTCGCAAAACTGTCAGCGACATGCTAGCATAGTGTGGAAGCCCTTCATGAATCAATTTGCAAGTAAAACGCAGCAGAACTGCCACAGAAGCGTGCACAACCATAAACCTCGGAACCAGCTACAAGCTTGCAGCCTCGGTATGAGCAAAGGATCAAATCAGGTACAGGAAAATTATGGAGATGAGTGAAAAAGTGAAAAGGATGGATGACCTGTTATCTGGAGAAGTTCTAAGCCTACTGGGAATTGATGCATTGGAAGTATCTGATATGTTTTTGTTGTATGACGTATGTTGTTCATTCAGTTCATTTTCAGTTCATTTTTTGCACGTCTTTACAGAAGCAGAGCACTTATTTTGTTTTATTTTGATGTCAGAAGATCCTTCAAGTTACTGGATTTGGGGAAAATTGTGAAGTTTGTTTTATTGTGAAAAGACAATTTTGCGTTAAAAAAGTACATTTTTATTTGTGTATGCTGTCAGTGATTGGTCAAGAAAATTACAATCTGCAAAAATGTGAAAGATCTGAAAAGCGGGGACCTTCAGATGTTTGCTATTTTTAACTTTAAATCATTATTTCAGCCATGAGTCGGGCTGACTGTGTTGCTCAGCTGAAGGTTACAGGGATAAGAAGACAATCTTTGACCTGTGGATTTCTTAGCTTTGGACCGGAATGACAAAGACAGTTCATTTACTGTCTGCTTTGAGCTGGGACAAAGGAGCTTTATGTGACGCCTACCAAAGAGGAGATGTTTTGTTTTGTTTTTTTGCCTAATAACTTGTCGTGTAATTGACATTTCACTGGAGCATCTGTTAACCTTGAGTCACTGTGCCGCCCAACACTAAACGGTGTATTAAAGCCTGCCGTTTAACTCAACAGTTTCCCCTGCATGCGAGTCTGAAGACACTCTTTGGAGGAGCATCAATGTTTCATGTGGAGATCTTTCTTTTAAGCCTTTCTTGCTCGCTGAAGACCTGGCTGACTTCGACTTGTTAAATTCCCCATTCAAGATGCGCCACGCTGTGCGTCTGTCTCCCCATGCTAAGAATATCACGCCTAAAGGATTCACTCTGTGACAGAAAAAGAAGCTAGTGATCAGTATGAGTGCAGGATCATTTCTCACCTCTCAGGAGCAGAGTGTCTCTCCTCAGAATGAACCAGGGACAGTTTGAGTAAATAACAAGCAGATGGTGTGATCATTAAGCAAAACAAACATTCCTCTGGTGCCCGCCTTTCCTCCACAGACAGAAAACAAGGCCCTCTGTGATGCATGATTCATCCTCTGTAAGGCTTCACATTCTTTTGGTCCGGAAGAATTAGGTTGCTTCTTTCTGTGACCTGATTCATATCTACCATTATTTAGCTCCTCTCCATCTCTCTTCATGTCTTCTCTTCCACTTCTCCTCCTGCCTTCCCTTCTTCCTCTTGTCATTTGTTGTTTTCCAGCCTTTATTCGTAACAGGCCAGTACACTGGAGCTGATAGTACAGGAGTCTGCTTGTGCTGTGATTTATACACAACTACACACTGTAGAGGCCAGAAAGCTGCTGCATGCTGATTACATAGTGGATTTATGATCAAACAGCAGCATCTGGGATGTTTTGTTGTACATCCAATTTATTTTCTGGTTACTACAGCTGATAATATTCATAAACACCACTCTTTTGCTTCCTGTAAGGCTCTCTATCACAGCTTTTTCCACCATAATGTGAATCACGCTTGGATTGGTCCTTTACCTGGAACTAGTTTGAAGTGGGAGACCTTACCAGGGGCAAATTGCCCCTGACCTTGTAGATGCAATGTTCACTAAGGCACACAAACCCTCTCTCACAAGCTATCCAAACCTTCCTGGACCCTTTGTTGAATCATGAATTAATTGTGAGCACATTTTGCGGGAGATGAGTTCAGTTTCACAGGCCTGATAATAAATCACTTAAATATAAAACCTGTGTTACAAAGTGAAGTAGGCTAAATAATCTCACAAAGCCTGAGAACAGCTGAGAAATCATTGACATCTTTTAGCTTGAAAATTGTTATAAAGCCATTTCTTTGGGACTCCAGTGAACCACGGTAAGAGCCGTCATCCACAAATGGAGAAAACTTGTGACAGTGGTGAACTTTCCCAGGAGTGGCCAACCGACCAAACTTATTTCATCAATGACTAATCCAGGAGCTCACAAAAGAACGCAGAATAACATCGGCAGGCCTCGCATGCGTCAGCTAAGGATTAGAATTCATGATTCAACAATAAGAAAGCGAGTGGGCTAAAAATAGCGTCCATGGAAAAGTTTGTATTTGCCAAAAAAGTCTTGATGGTTCCCAAGACTTTTGGAAAAATATTCTGTGGTCTGATGTGACCCAAGCTGAATGTTTTGGCAGGTTTGAACAGTACTAACAAAGAACATTATGATAGGAAATGATAGGAAAATGAAATATCGCGATAGAATATGAGTAAAACGTGCATGCGCAGTGCCTATGTTTATATACGCACATGGCGGCGACGCAGAATGAGAAGAGCGAATTGGTTTGTAAAAATGCTGCAACTTCCGTGGTGTGGAACTGGTTTAGCGTTCGTCTGTCAGATACACAACAAAGCACTATTTTTGGTATGCTAGCGGGCCGTCGTTATTACCGTGTTGTTTGGAAAATACAGCATACTTAAAACCAATCCTTTGATTTTTCTGAAAATCGACAGTGCCCCTTATGTATGAATTCTGGTTGTGTTTATGACTTCGAAATGATTTTATGTCGTACACGGCGCTCGAAAATCTGTCAAATGTTTTAGTACGACTTTGCTAAGCTACGAAGCCGCACCGCTTGATGGATTGCCGGAGCATTACGGCTATTGTAGGCGGAGCCTCGCGGAGTGATACGTACTGCGCTTCAACATAATATTACCGTATTGTGTGTGTATAACCTCTTTAAGTTTTGTGGATATTGTACATGGTTATATGGATATGTCGGCCAATTCCACTGGAAATGCCTTTTGGTTAAACTGTCAGCAAGGAATTTGCACTGTTACGTTTTTATATAACTTTAATGCACATAAAAAAAACAGCTGCTTGTTTAAGTGAAAATACATTGATGGGGTTTTTTAATAAAGTTGAGGAGTTGTAAAGTATTTTGTCTAGTGTCAATTATATCGTCAGTTATATCGTTATCGCAAATTTTCAAATGTATATCGCGATAAATATTTTTGGTCATATCGCCCTGCTCTACCAGTGGACTAGTCAACCTCCGGACTCAGAGCAGACTGAAATTCTTTGGCTTTGCGAAAATCTATGTCTAATATTAAAAGTTGTTTGATCTGAGACATGTAAGAGTGCAGAAAATAAGAAGTCAAGAATGGGGCAAATGCTTTTTCACAACACTTTCTGTGCCTGAGAGATTCACCCCTACAGTGCGTGGATGCACTTTGTGATCACTGAATGTGAATGCTGTTTGTTCCAGAGATGAGATCATTTGTACCTTGTGAACTTGCAGGTCAGTTCAAAGGCAGAGTTGGCTGCTGTAAATTGGCAGTGTTGTGCTGAATTCATGAAAGGACAAACAGATGGCTCATTTCTGTTTGGTTTTCTACTAATTCCATATTATTATGTTCGCCAGTTGTTATCATAGTTTGAATATTTATGTGGACACATTTCGTATATCAGAACCTGGTTATTACAGTGACTCTGATATTATACAAATCACTGTGATGAATAAAAAGTAAAATGGTGTCATTCAAGCAGTATTTTCATATGTTTGAATATTGAGGTTATTTGTGCTTTATAACCACACAAACACATACAAGTTGCTATACATGCCATATTATACTGTCATTCATTACACATTTGAAATCTAAACAATTAATGCCTCTAACATAACCTATTTAAATAAACTTACTAATAATCTGCTGTAAATGTGCGTTTTAAATATGATTCTTAAAACGTGTCAGTGCTGGGGAGCTTCTGTGTCTGGTCAGTTTCTCAGTACAGTTCAGTATTTTCTAAAAATCTTTTTCACTCTGACAGCAGTAATTGCTATCCTGATGTATCGACGAGGTTTCGGTTGAATGTTCGGGCCATTGTCACGTTGTCACCTTCCATCCATCTGTCCCTTTGCTGAATGCGTGACGGTGGCAGTCAGACCACATAACCGTCTCTCCAAAGCCAGCTTGTCACAGCTGGCTGATGTGAACTCATCAAACGCCTCGGCTGTCGGTGCAGCAGCACCACTGGGCACTTACACTGCCGTGGTAGAGCTGGATCATTGGGGTTATGCTATTTCTGGAAGCATCGCTGGTCCTCTTGGCTCCTGAGAGCACTCTGTCTGTCTGTCTGTCTGTTTCTGTGTGTGGCGGGGGAAGCTGCCATTATTGAAAGCTCTCTGATTTTTATTTATTTATTTATTTTTTTTTTTACCTGCTTTTAAAAGTTAATAAACATATCAACTTTGATGCTATTTACATACAGAAAGCAGTGGTTGTTGAAATAATTTTTTTTCTTTTTAAATTTCCCTTTTGTGAAATTTGTGAAAATAATTAATTATTTGAGTGGGCCTCGAAGGTGACCACTAACACTAGCAGACATTTGAGAAATATTTGAGACATTTAAGTTTTCTACTTTGCTCTTTATTATTGCTTTTTATAACTTCATCATGCTGTGTCAGATATTCTGATATATTTAAACATTATTTCACCCTGTGGTCTATTTTTTCTCTTTAAATTTTTCCTTTATCTGCTTTTATCGTATTTTCCTTGTGTGTAAACAGGTCTTTTTTTTTTTTTTTTTTTTTTTACCTAAAGAAATGTGGCTGCATTTTTTCCTGTGGACAATAAAACCCAGTGAGCTGTGTTATTTTTGAGCATGGTATGCTTTTTCTGAGTTACTTTAGGTTGCATAGCAACACTTTTGCTCTCCAGCTTCATTGCCACCTCCTAAAGGCCCCTCTAGTGAATGTAGACCCTCAGGCATGTTCGGCTTTCTGGCATTATTAGTGCAACACAGATGTAATTACGCCTCCAAACCTCTGCTTTTCTGCCATGCTGTATATGTGCTGAGCATTCATCTTTTGTATCATATCGAATGTTTGGGCTAAAGCCGAAACCAAACAAAATGCAGGCTGTGTCTGTTTCCTGATGGACAGAAATCGTAGTTTTCTTTATAACAACACTGCTGTTAGCTCAGAATCAGATCAGATACAAATGAGAGACAGACAGTTGGCTTTGCTCTGCTGGCCATTATGTCATCCAGCATATGCTGATCATAGATTATCCACTTCCATGATACATGTTAGCTGATGAGCAGCAAAAAAAGGAAATGCAAAAAATTTCAAAGACATCAGGTTAAATGAGTGATGTCATTAAACAGACCGCTGATGCTTTTTCTGCGAAAAATAAAACATTAAACGTCTTTTTTTTTCTCAAAAAGGAAACGAAATAGCCACAGTAACTTTTTTCACTTGCAGTTATTATTTTCATGTTTTGCTTTTTAATGGAGTAGGAAAGATCCTAAGTCTTCCTTAAAGAAATAAAATGACAGTGGTGTGCACCTCTTGACAGTTTTTGCACTGCTGCTCCCGTTCAGACCGATGTGTGCATCTGTGACTTCAACACAGAGAACAAACATCAACTTCTGTGTCAAACTAATGTGACTTCCATGTTGAGGATCATCACTGCGATGGTGATTGTATCAAAGCACCAGATCCCGAGCATGACGGGGAACCTGCTTTCAACCATCAGCTTTTGAGCTGCCATATTAAAAAGCCATTGTTTAGAAAATGTCTTCAGCTGCGTCTTTTTTCTAATTGATTCTAGCTGGGGACACAAATCCACTTTGGGGTTGCATCAGGAAGGACATCTGGGGTAAAACTCCAAATCAAACACGTGAAGCTACCCGCTGTGGTGACCACAGGTTAAGGGAGCAGCTCAAAGTAGGTTTTATTTGGTACAACGAGTCTATCAATTATCGCTCTGGACTCTCAATTTAGCACTGAAAGATTTGGATGTCTGAGCTCTGGAAGCACATCTGGTGACCTGCAGGTAGATGGCTTATGTTTTATTCACAGCTTTTCATAGACAAAGTCTATACACAACAATCCAAACCAGCGCACATCCTCTTTTTCTTTGTCACATATAATCAGCATGCTCTGAATTAAAACACCTTGCTCCGCTTGCCAACATAATCTTTGGCTGCTGTACACAACTGAAGATTTTAAAGAATGAGAGAAATGAAAGGGAACATTACCACAAATTTTGGATATAATATTAACAGAAACTTGCTCTGTCAAAAAACAAAAAGTCAATATTTGTGGAATGATTCACCTAAATTTAACTGTTGATATTCATATTCATCATGTTCATAGGGCCACTGCACCAGATCCTTACCTCCTGCAAATACATACTAATAATAGGACTTAGTTGAAAATGTTTTCTAGATAGTGGAAGTTTTAAAATATAATATCTAAAAAAGACTCCTTCCTTCATCCCTTGAAATACCCTTAAATGTGGCATCATTTTCATCAAAAAGTGGAACATGTTTGATTTTTAATTAGATGAAATCACCCAATTTAAGTTTAAGTGTCAGTGTTTTGACATGTGCAAGTACATGTGGCAGAAAGAGACTTCCACTGAGTGCATAAATGGCATAAATCACTTTATGATTTCACTTGATATTATCGAGCATGCTTGCTCTCATGCTAAAACAGACTGGTCATGTTGAATTCACCACTTATACAGGAAAAATGTCAACCATGATATTGTGGTATGAGGATTTCTGTCACAAGGTAATGTAGAAAAGCCTTAAATAATGCCCTGTAATTACAGTAATGTGTCACAGAGTGTGACAGCGTGAAGGATTTTAGCTGGAAAATAAAATAAAATCCTGTTTCAAGTAAAAGAGTAAGTTGTGATTGTTTGACAGACACAGTGAAGCAGAGATGATATCAGTGATACCATACACTAAGAATCTATTTATAACAAGCATTCAATAGATGACACCACCCTTCTCCCCGAGAACTTCAGCATAGCTGAATAATTGGAAAACGACTGTGCCATTTTCAGGATGAAATTCCTTCCTGTGAATCTCTTTGCCACATCGTCCTCACTGCAACAGCTTTTCAGTGACTCTAGAATAGCTCTGTGTACTGATGCATGGAGACAGATGTGCTGTAGAAGTGTACGCAGAGGACGAGTGTTTGTGAAGCCATTCAATATTAATGAATACAACATTTCCAGCGTGATAAACAACCCAGATTCATTAGCCCTGAGAAGCTTATTACACTGGAAGCGAGAAGTGGTTAGTCTTTTTTCTTTTGTGATGCATTTAGACTCTGATAGGTGACTCATACAGAGATAATTTCAGTAAGTAAGAAATACTCTGTGTGTCTGTGGGAGCACGGAGGAGAACCTTTCTGCTTTGACGAGTTTTTGCAGTTTCTTCTTTTGGCACTCTCGTCTTGGAGCAGGTTGTGTGGATTGCTTGTTTCCAGTAGTCAAGACTGAGGTTATACCACTAGAATTAATGCTAAGTGGTATCACCACCAACATGCCAGTAAAGTTGTTGTATAAGATGATGAAAGATGAGTCACATTCATTTCTGTTTCTTTATGCGTGCACTTGACATTTTTGGTTTGGTTTGTGAACATAACCTGTGCAAACAGACTTCAAATACTGTCCTCGATTAATCCAACATGATAACATTCAAAGATGCTGCAAGCCATTTTCTAAAAGTGTGCATTCGGATTAGAGTGTCTCTAATGCTCAAAAGTAAGCTTTAATGTGGCCTGTAGCCCAAAAGTGATGCTAGGATCCTGCTCGGTGTTTAAAGAAACAAACAAACAAACAAACTGATCTTACTTTTTAAAGATTTGCTCTTTCCACAGTGAGTCAGCACAGCTGGAACTAAATAGCTCGGCAATTCAGGAGTCAGTTGTCCGCTCTAGGGTGAAGATACATTCTCTCTCATACTTATTCCCTCATTCTATGCTTTTAGGTTTAAAGGTCCCTAAAATGCAAAAACAGGTCAATAGTTCAACAGTATTGACTGTTAAGATGGACAATTTCCTAATTTCTTTTTCTTAATCAAACATTAGTTAAAAAGCAGCAAATTGAGCATGAATTGTTGATACAGGCTAAATACACGTCACAATTAACTGCAGCATCTATTTTAAATGCAGCTTTGTTTCATTTAAAATTGTTGCTTCAATAATCAGATCCAGGTCTGCAACCAATCACAGTCGCGGTGTTCAAAGTTACTTTGATACATCAAGGTGGTGATAAAACGGCAGAGGTGGATTCAGTCTGCTGTCAGTCGGTGACTAAATTGGTCAAGTTGACAATTACATGCAATCTGTTTGTGATAATGTGGTGATTAAATGTGCTGTCTACACAGACGTTAACATGGACTGCTTACATTCAGAGTGTAGAAAGAACTTCATATATCTGAATTAGAAATTCCTCCACAAATAGTGACGTAGTTGCTGCAGGGCTGTACCTGCAGAATAGCGTAGGTGCCCATAGGTGCCGTCCTGCTTTTACTCCAGTTTGACTGAGTTATTAATGAATGGCAGAGTAGAGATTTAGTTTTAAGAAAGAGAATAAAAATGTCAAATATTATCAGCACGTTTTCATCAAGTGCCTCAAAAAGTAACAATCTGTACATTAAAATATGTGTGAAGTACAGTCCTGACCGAAAGTTTAAGACCGCTTGAGAAATGGCAAAAAGTCATATTTCGGATCTTAACAAGGTTCCAAGTAGTTTCAATATGCAACAAGAAGAAATGGGAGTGACACAAATACAAAAAATTTTTGAGCATACAATTTATTGAAAACAACGGTTAAACTGAAACAGGCTGTTTTACAGCTGATCATAAGTTTGCCTTTATAAACCCAAATCTGTGCAAAAATGTGGATTCATTGTCATTTTCTGTCAGGTAGTCACACTGTCATGATGTTCTAATAGCAAAGGCAAGAAAACGTTTCCTCTTTGAATGTTGTCGGGTTGTTGAACTGCATAAGCAAGGTCTCTCGCAGCGCGCCATCACTGCTGAGGTGGGACGCAGTAAGACAGTCATTCGGAATTTCTTAAATGATCCTGAGGGTTATGGCACAAAAAGGTCAAGTGGAAGACCAAACAAATTTCACCAGTACCGAGCTGGAGGATCCAGTTGGCTGTCCGTCAAGACACTGGACGATCCTTGAGCCAAATTAAGGCCGTTACTGGTGCCGACTGCAGCGCCATAATCATCAGACTGAGACTGAAAGGCTTCAAAAACAAAAAACGTCTTCAAAGGCCTTGTCTCCTTGAACAACGGAGCTTCAGGAGGTGCAGGGGTGTCAAACGGCCGCACGCTTAGTCCAGATGTTGCAACATACCTCATGATCTAAATTCAGTTGAGAACCTTTTGGGATGGATGGCAAGAGAAGTTTACAAAAATACACAACAGTTGCAGACAGTAGATGCCCTTCATGCAGCCGTCTTCACCACTTGGAGAAATGTTCCCACTCACCTCATGGAAACGCTTGCATCAAGCATGCCACAGTGAATTTTTGAAGTGATCAACAATAACGGTGGAGCTACTCATTACTGAGTTCATGTTTGGGACTTTGATTTCTGTTTTGGGGGTGTTTACAGGTTTGGTCCTAAACTTTTGATGAGCTGTAAAACAGCCTGTTTCAGTCCAAGTGTTGTTTTCAATAAATTGCATGCTCAAAAAATATTTTGTCTCATTCACATTTATTCCTGTTTTATGTTGAAGCTCTACTTTGAACCTTGTAAAGATCCAACCATGCAAAATTTGATTTTTTGCCATTTTTCATCTGGTCTTAAACTTTTGATTGGGGCTGTATTACAGTGGGCGTAATTTCAGTTTATATGCACCCAAATCTGTTGGAAATTATAGTAACGTGACAGTTGATTGTATGATTATTTTTATTAATGTCATGTCTCACTGTGCGTCCACAGGTTATGTCCCAAGCAGAGGGCCAACAGAAGAACCTTGTCCAGTCCATCGACTCCCTGCCCACCAAAGGGCCGCTCTCCTGTCTGGATCAGGACCTGCTCCTGCTCAAAGCTACGTCGGCTGCCACACTGAGCTGCCTGGGCGAGTGCCTGAACATCCTCCAACAGACTCAGAGCCGCAGCCAGGTTCCACCTCAGTCCCAGGTCTCCCAGCGCAACCACGCCTCCCAAGGAGCACCCTCCGGTGAGTCCGCCACGGGTCCCGTTCCAGTGCTTCTGCTGGAGCCCCCGACCCCTTCATGCCCCACATCCCCCTTGTCTTTTCAGTCTCCATCTCCCGAACCCAGCGGCAAGGCCCAGCTGTGTCAGCTAGACTGCGCCTCTTGTCCCTGCCTGATGGGTGCCATGAACTTAAACCTTTCCAGCAATTGTTGTTGAATGTTGCATTTGTGTGTTAAATTGTTGTCTTTTCTCATAAGCGTTGTTCTGTATCGCTTCCATTCATTTTTATGTCTTCTTCAATGTCCTCAGTTGCATTGAAATGCCAGCAGTCCTCAGAATGGTCGTGCCAAGTAAACGCATGAAGGAGCGCGTATGGCAATGATTTTAACAGAAAGTATTGTTTACAGAGCTGGTGCAGACATTTCAGATTGTCACCCTATATGCATGTGAGGGAAAAAATCAGGGTGTATGTGTGAATGAAACCTTATACTATGCACTTCAACATCTCAAAGGTTCAAGTCTTTGCCAAAGGAATCCACACTGGTGCCTATATTGTTAGACCTCTGCCATGTTTAACCCTCTTTGTGCCAGATCATAATGGATCCAATAAAGTTGTTTCTATTTAAAACCGTTTACAGACTGAGGGTGGTTATATGGGTATATAATAATAAAAATAAATAAAATAAAAATAAAAATGCCAACGGAAAGGATAAAGGAGGATGAAGGATGAAGGAAATTGAAGTCCATCAAATGTAGGAGTCTAATCCTATTTTCCAAGCAAAGAGGAATATTTGTAATCTATTTATACTTTCTGGGTTTCTATAAAACAATAGCATGATAAAGGTTTTCTCCAGGAGAGGAGAGGGGTTGATGTAAAGTAATACTCCTCTAAAAACCTGTTGAGTACCAAACAGTCGTTGCCCCTAGGATTGGGGAAAAAAAGAACAACAAGTGGCAGTGGCAGATGTATTCTGTTTGCAGTCACAGCAGGATGGATCACACCAACTATTCATAAGCTAGGGCACAATCTGGGGATACACTTCTGTCGACAAATCAACAGTTCCTTCCTATTATTGGTAATTGGCTGCTAATATGCCACTAAAAATACATCTGTGTTGAAATATTGCCTTGGAGGTACTGCATTTGGCAGTTTATTGGTAAAAGAAATATTACTGGAAATAAAAATAAGTAAAATTATGCTGTAGACGTGTTTGGGGAGGGTTTATGCTGTTTTGTAAGACTAAAGATTTAAATCACAGACAATTAGCATGAATTAGTTTTTCTTTGAAAGGTTGCTTGCGGTAAACCGAAGGTGTGTTTAGAAAGAACGCGAGTTTAAGTTGACCGCTGGGCCTTTAGAGGAGTTCATAGTGGCTACATTTATATATAAAGTGATCTCTCAGAGCAGGAAGCTCTCACACTGAAGGAGTAGAGTGCTGTCCAATACAGCTCTTGCTAGTAATGAATAGAGGCTTTAACTGCTTTAGCACAAGCGAGAGGGTTGTGAAGCAGACAAGCTGAGATGATATTCATTCCTGCTTTTAGAAAAGAAAAAAAAATCCATAAACTGAATGTGGATACTGAAGAGTTGAATATTTTTAGCTTCTAGGGATTTTGAAATCTGCTGTAACTGCTGTAAATCTGAACCGCTTTCCTCCTGCGAGCAAACTGTAACATTTTCCGATCCATCATTTACGCCCTGTGGATTATTCATCGGAGTGTTTGAGCCATAAAGTTGTTTTCCCACTTGTACCTGTAACTTTGGGAAGGTCGTTTGGGTTTGGATCGCATCCTGAATCTTCCAGTCCTCACAGTTTGTTGGTCTTCTTTTTGCGCCAGCATTCACCTTGCCCTGTACCTGTTCGTCAGACAGGGGGTGGTGTGGAGTGGGACCACCGGGCCGCAAGTACAGACCTCTTTCCTTCCGCATCCTGGCTGATAAGTCCCACGGGGGTCCAGCTGCTCCCTGCTTCCGGCATGTACCCGCCACACCTCAGTGAGGAGTTCGTTTTTGTTTTTGTTAGGATCCTCGGTCGTTAGCATAGCTTGGCTCTCAAGCATGGATGGCTACCTGAGTATCTTGTTAAAAAGCAGCTGATAAAGGGAGTGGCTGGCTGGTTGAATGGTATTGTTATGCCCACAGACCAAAGCATTGCCACTGCATGGGCAAGATAACTCTTGCAGAGAGCCAAGCATGAGGTTGGACTGAGTTTGGCTGGCACGTTTGTCCCTCCAGGCTTCCGTACTTTTAAACCAAACCAAAGCAACTTGCTTTTGAGTCACAAACCCAACATAAACCTGCCAGTCACACACCAGACAGCATTATTATCGGCTGATATCACAGAGGATCTTTGCTGCTTGCTCTAGCACTTTCTGGATCCCCTCCTTTCCGCTGCTCAGTCAGTGTCATAAAGAGCTTGAAGCCCCACCCACCCTACTCCTCTTTCCCCTGCACACAAGCAGCATTTTCCTTTAAGGAACTGAAAATCCATAAAGGAAATTTCCAAACCTTTGTGAACCAGTCCCCTTCAAGCTTAGCAAAAATTTAGTAAAGAAAAACACCAGTCCATCTAAATATAAGTGAGAGCTGAAAGTCTTATTTAAAAGAGGTGAAAGGGGGAACTTGTAGGGGGAAATTCTGATGTGACAACATCATCGGGAAGTCTGAATTGATGTCACGGCCCAGAAATGGAAGATAAAGCCATTGGAAACATCTTCTGCATGAATGTTTGTGTCGCCACTGTTTGATCTCTGATAACACACCTGCATGCCTCTCTCCAATGGCCCGCGACATGCCCCAGCTCACCGAGTAGCTCTGCTTCTGGTGCTTCATTGTGACATCTTGGAGAAAGTATTTAATTGTAAAAACCCATTAATGAAGAAAAAAAACACAAAACTTCAGAAGTTTTAAATGAATAATTAATTACGTTAAAATTGAATTCTGATAAAAGCCATCGCCATCTTCAATAACCTTTTCAAAAAGTGCACACACAAAAACACTCAATTTCACTTTATTCACAGCTCAATAACAAATCCTGCCCTCAGGCAGAGCTGGCTGCCCTTATGTCTCCGGTTTACAGGAGCCAGGTATCACTGGAGGTAGTTTCTTCGCACTTTCAGGTTCCTGCCAGTCAAACTGTTCAGTTGACCAAAGCAGAACCTGGCCTGAGGGCTATTTCAGCACTTTTTCCAGAGACAGACCCTCTGGGCCCAGCAGAATGCCAACCTGTATCAGCACAGTTAGCTTCTCACTAATGGATATCAAAGAGCAGCCTCTTGGTGCATTAGATATTTAACCTAATTTTAGTGCAGAGAGTGGATATGAGAAGGATCTCTGGTGTTGCACCATTAACAGTACTTTGAAATGGGATCCATTTCTCTGCTGTGTATTAGCAGCTTTTAACAATTGAATCACGCAGCTTAAAAATTGATCATTTTTATTTTACTGATAAAGACACTTAGGCCTTCATCAAATACTGGGTTGCTTGAGGACTGCATTGGAAGCCCTTCAAAAGTAGCGACTCTATTTAAAGTCTGAGGATGTAGTTTGGACGTTTCGGCACACATCCAGTGAGGAGCCTCGTTGTGATCTAACCTTTGACTCCTGTCGTGATTTTGAGGACTTTTCACCTGCATCTGCGCCAGCTGTTTAAAATAAAACCCTGCTTTATTTTTCCATTTACGTTGAAAACTTGATTCGACCTTGATCTAACCCAGCTTCTAGGTGTGAGTACCATAGACGTGCAGATAAACAAACTGCAGTAAATAAATGTAAATCCACCCTGTAGGAGCGCGGCATCTTTTGTTGCCTGCTGACACGTCTGGTAAATAAGTGGACCGAACATTCTCAGAGTTGACTTTGAGTTTTATCTGCATGAAAAAAACCCAAACCGTAAAAAAAACCTACAAGTTCACAAATTAATTAAAGGATTCAGGCCAGAGTAAATGAAGTGTAGGTGAGAAAATGTCCTGTTTAATCAGCTGTTTCACTTCAGTTTTTCTGCCTTTCCCCCTGCTTCTTAGATAAAAATACCTAAGGTGTCATTAATGCTGAAAATAAATAAGGAACACGTTGCCTTGTGAGCTCCTAACTTGTTCACATTAGCTCAGAAACTAATATTTTGAGAGGCTGAAATGAGCCTTGTTATATTTTACTGCCTTCATTTTGTTTGTTGGTGCAGGTTTGGCTTCTGCTTTTGGTTTACCTGCAAGTCTTTTTCATGTACTCCAGTTTGGGAACCACTAAATTATTTTGCTTCGGAAAGCAGGATTTGATTAAATTACAATGAAGCAGGTGCTGATGTAACATTTAAAGACGATGCATGAAAATACTGATTTTAAATCCAATCAGCGCCCATTTAATCTCAAGCATCCATGTTGTACTTATTTGTGTACAATGTGTGCAGGTGTGGCTTTTTAATTAAAGTTTCTTAACATTTTGAATGAGTTAGAAAATCCCTAAAAATGGGTCAGTTCTGACAACGCTGACATTTAACAACTGCGCCTTCAACAAAAGATCCTTGAGTTCGATGATCATCTCTGACAGCAAAAGCCCAGAAGGTGAAGACAGTAAAGGTTGAGCATTTTTGGGTATGATTTATTATTAAATGCACAATCGCTGCAGTAAGTGGAAAGAAATTGGTTGATTGATTTCTTTTCTTCTTCTTTATTGAGCCTTTGATCCTTTTGGGATGGGAATCAAATTTAATCCCCATTCTAGTCGCTTCTGTATGTTTGATCATGTGAATCAATACAAGGCAGGCTATAACACTGAACAAATATTAAATTCGCGTAGATTCATGCAAGGACACACGTGCACACACCTTCCTGGTTTGTCACTTCCATCAGTCACACACACACCTTTATATTGAATGTCACATATATATATAAAAAGGAGAGGCTAATCTTGGTTTTCACCCTGATCCCTCTTTGATTCTTTCAACAACAATAACTTGTCGTTTTTCAGATGGTGCTCCTGTGTGGACTGTACCAAAGTCGCCCTCGGGGGAGCAACTGAAGAACGGGGGTCTGACTCCTTTGCAGTCAACCGAGCCCTCCCCGGCCCTCAGGAAAAGGATTCTGCCCCATGGTGCTGAGGTGAGAAACATCACGTCACGCTGTCAATTATCGCGTCAGTATTCGGCCCGTCTCTCTGACCTCTGCTAGCTTGGCTTGGATGCTAAAGGGCTGCACAAACAGTCTGTATGATTTCTAACTGCAGCGTGTTTCATTCAGATCACTGTACAGCTGCTTGTTGATAGGATTTGGTTGGATGGGTACAAAGAAAATCAATTTACATTTGCTCCTTTGGCCCTAAAGTTCAGGCTTATCATGCAAAGTGAATTTTAGTGTATTTTTTCGTCCTTTGCTGCATATTGCATTTATTGGATTGTGTGCGTGTAGCTATGAGCAGGAAGCACAGTGAGCATGGCATACAGCAAAGGTCACTTCCTGTAATTAAACTGTAAAAAAAAAAATACATCTACAGGGTATCATATTCCACTGCTATGCTCTGCTTCATGTTCCTGAATCACATTCAGTTTTATTGCAAAGTTATGAGGAGTTTGACCTGGATAACAGAGACACTAGAAAAAGAAAGCAAAGGCAGGTACTGCGAGTTAAGAAGCTTGTGTGAAATTTTGTTAATTTTATTGAAAGTGTGAACAGGTTTTTTTGGGGGGGTTTTTGTATTGAAAGAAATGAAAAGAAAGCAGCAGAGTGCAGGGATGTGCAAACTACTTGCATGGAGGGCACAGAAAATATATCTGTAACACTTGGAGTCATGTGGTTAACTTTATGCTAAAATAATGTGCAGTGTCAGTGGAGCAGGTGCCTTGATATGGTGTGAACAGATTTAAAAGATGGATATAGATTTCTCACGTGACATTGTGCGCACATTACTCAAGAAATGTCCAACATAATGGATGTGATACAACCACTTATTGGTTGGGGAAAAATGTGTTTTCCAAGAGTGGCTGGCAGTGATTCCTGGAGGTTTCTGACTCTTGTTGGTTGAAATAGGATGCAAAAAACAGATAATGCACCACAAACCTCCTAATAATTGCTTTGAATGCTAGCATATTCCCACAGTTGCATGTATTTTTTTTAATGTAAACACTCCATCAATTACTAAGACTGTACCAATATCCTAAAGTGGTCACAAGGAGGTTTTTGCCAACCAGTTGGGGAACACTGGTTCCCCAACTGGTTTAGGCCTATGTGACTCAGGCTCAGCAGCCACTTGCAACCACTCAGGGAATACTTATTGTTCACCCACAACTGGTGGTTGCCAGAAGGTTTTAGACCAGTCTCTAGTGGTCAGTTCTGGTCTCTTTCATATCTGTTAGGGTCTGCTCAGACTCCGATGTAAGTAATTAATGTGCATTTCTGTGTATTTGCAGCGCTGCAGATTAGGAGTTTATCACCAACAGATTTTCTGTAATTTCTGACTTGAAGCCTTTTAATCTCAAACTTGTAGCAAACTGGTTGCAGACTAAGTCAGTTTTGATGCCATTTTATTGCTGTGTTGAAGCACCAAAGTTGCTTTGAAGACCGTCTCTGCAAACCTGGTCCATGTGTTTGAAACAACCATTTCAAAGGGAACAAGATAACAAATTCATTGCACAAGGTTGCAGGTATTTTGGTCCTGCCATGGTCACAAACTGTTGTTGAGGCGACCGCTAAAGTGACCGTAGCGTTGTCTATGATGTGAGTAAACTCTTTCCTGATGACTATATGGTTTGCTAGTTTCGTGTCTTATTTAAAACAACATCATGTTTATTTTGTAAATTGCGGTTGCCAATAGAGTCAAAAAGAAGGATAAAACAGAGTTTGGCCTACCTGTTGCTTGACCTTTAATATTTAATGGTGATGATGCAGTGCAACCTCATGTGTTAACTAGCTGAGCTTTTTTTCTTTATCTTAGCCTTGTTGACCTATCAAATTATGAAGCCAGTTTTAATTCTGCAAACACTTAAGTTAATTTTAAGGGGATATTTGATTGATTTCCTTTTTTTTCTCCAAGTTTCTTTTTATAAGCTTTTCTTTATTGAACTTGAATAAATAAAGACAAAGCTTATGTAGACAAAAACACTCTGTGGCATTAAATATGCAACAAAGTCTCAAGTGGTTGATGTCAGGCCTTCTTGAAGTTGCCAAAAGATGCATTTTTT
>NW_005187503.1:2277421-2286542 GCF_000239375.1 Pundamilia nyererei | reverse complement strand
TGATACAAGGCCACCAGCAGTTTCCCATCCACGGTGGTCATAAAGGGATGAGCATGGTCAGCAAGAACACTTAGGCAAGCTGTGAAATTTAAACAATGCTCAATTAGTACTAATATCACCACTGGCAGCCTGACCTGTTTATTTAATTTAGGTGAGGTCTGTGCAAATTGTAGTCTCGGTTTCTTGTTATTAGCTGACAGGAGTAACACCTGGTGTCGTCTTCTGTTGCTGTAGCTCATCTGTTTTATGGGTGTGCACTGAGAGATGCTTACCTTGGTTGTAAATAGTGTTAATATTGTTGACTATTAATTTTTGTGATAGTTTTTCCTGACAAAAACAAGACGATAACCAAATAAGAACTAATGCACTTGGACAGAAGCTATGATGAAATGGATTGACACGAATAAAAACACGATGAAAATGTTTTGGAGAAACGAGATCCACTCAGTATGAATGAAGTTGTCTGGGGAGGCGGGACGAGTTTGGAAGTGATCCAATTAGAAGTAATCTCCTTGTGCAGCAAGGTGAGACGCGGAGAATTTGATGTCCAGGGAGTAAGATAAGAGCATACATATGGATATGGACACATTTTGCACTTACTGTCAAGAAAAATAAGCAACTTTCGCTAGTCTTTACACTGTCTATATGCCAACCATGCCAGGTGTACCTAATAAACTGACCGACGTGTTTACATGAGCTTCTTGTAATCATAAATCACTTTTCTTTAACACCGTTGTCACGAGTCACATTAATCTTTGGCGCTGTCATCTTTTTATTCAAACTTAGTGGAATAATGTAACCCTCACCTACACATAAGAAGATGAAGATTAATGGATGGAGTGTCGTCTCAGCAGCTTTCGATTCTGCTCATGCTCACAAATATCCTTTTCATCAAATGCTAGACTTTTATCATTACCTGTCAGAAGTGTGTGTTGCTTGTTAAATACTTGTCAGATCTTGTAATGGCCTGACATTCATTTCAGCGAAACCACAAAACAAATAATGGAAGGCTTTGTGGAAAATTTTAGCCTCTGTGTAAATGTTCAATCAGCTTCCTGCTTTTACGCCACGAGGGACGAACTGTGCCTGGAGCGGTCTGATCTGCAGCCACAGAATTATAATCTGTCATGTTAATGATCATTTTCTATTGACATACGAGTGTGAAATGGGTATTACAGTGTTGCAGTGTCAAACCATTTACAGTCCAGCTGTTCAAAACACTTCACGTCGAACAATTATAAGCAGAGAAGCGAGGGCAGGTCGTAATAGTGATTTGGCCCCTTTTAAGACAGCATTATGGCAGTTATGATTCAGTCGGCTATCTCCATTGACTTCCCTGCCTCTGCCGGTATGTTTCTGCCAACTTAAGTAAGGCGTACCATCCTTCACTGATGGATAATGGCAAGCTATTAGGGATATCATAAAAATGACAGTGACTGTATTTTCATGGAGCTGGATAAGGCACACGTTGTCCTGCTTGTAGCCTCGTTAATGATACGATGAATTATCGGCACTCATTCCAGATGCATACAAATGTGCAAAAGTCTTGAGCTACCAGTGATTTCTTTATATTTTCTAGGCGTAGTGATTTATTGAAACATGTGCAGACATGTATGGAAATACAGCATGTGAGACCACAAACAGAGTTTGTACAATTCTAGCATCTGTCTCATAATTTAAAATGTTCTTCAGAAATAGCTCTCCAGACTTCTTGAAGGACATTCAAACATCTTCTTTGGATGTCGGCTGCCTTTTGTTCTGTTCTCTGTCGAGATGATCCCCCATTGCTTCAATAATGTTGAGGTCTGGGATAATCAGGGCAATCCGTGACTGATAGTGTTGCGTTTTCTATCCAGGTACGCTTTGGTGCATTGGCAGTGTGGTTTGGATCATTCTCATGCTGAAGAGTGAAGTTGTTTTCAAAGTCGCTTTAATAATTCCATCAATAGTGACAAGATCTTGAATACTGGCTGAAATGCAGACCCCAAACATTGATAGAGCCTCAACCATGCTTTATAGATGACTGTGTTACCACTCTTCTATACATATTGAAACACCTTGAACCAAAAATTTCAAACGTGGATTCATTAATACTCAATAAGACCTGTTGCCACTGGTTTTCAGCACAGTTCTTGTGTATTTTAGCATACAACAGGCTTTTTTTCCTTGTTTCCTTTCCTTAAGAATGGCTTCTTGACAGCCATCCTTCCACTGAGACCTTTTCCGCTGAGGGTTCAGTGAACAGTAGATGGATTAACTGAATGCCAGATGGATCTCTCAGGTCCTGTGTCAGGTCTTTGCTGGATTTATTCTCTTTTTTTTAATAACGTGACTTTCAGACACCGTTCACCTGCTGTAGATAGTTTTTTGTTTTTTTTTAGGTCACCTCTTCTTTTGTCTTTAACTTGTCAAGTTTTCTCAGGGATTGTAAGGATAGACTGCACACCGTTACAAGATATGCCCACTTCTGACTAATAGAGCTTACATGTGATATACTGTTCAGCACTAAAACTGCTAACTTAAAGTATACAGAACATGGGTGTATGCCTGTAGTGTCGTGTTTGCTGTAAGAGTGCCCTGTCATGTGTGATGTCAGTAGTTATCACAAAGACTAGATGTCATTTTTAAAGGAAAAGTAGAGCTCTAAATTTGGAAACATGCTTTTGACTTTTACCACTCTGTGTCTCTGCTCTGTAATATTTCACGCTCTCCTGCAGCCTGTTTCTCAGCACTGCCCTGCAGCTTGATCCAGATTTCATTAGAGCCTTTAAAGATGCTCTGGCTGCTGTTTGAAGGCGCAAGGCAGAGAGGCAGCGGACGTACAGTGCAGGCACATTAGTCCAGCCCGACACTGATGTTTAGTCCTCCTTTAAGAGGAATTTTCTAACCGGCGTCCATGTCTCATCGAGTTGATTTAAAGCCTTTTCTCAGTATTAATGAGAACAGAAGGTGAGGCAGAGCGAGTGAGAGATTCTTCACGACTCGACAGCCTTATCATTAAGATGATGTTTAGATAATCAAGGATAAAGATTGCTCTGGGATGATAATTTATCTGATGTTCTGTGCTTGGCATAGTAATGGTGGATTTGTTGAGGCGCTGAGTTTGCCATCTTGTGGTTGTGAAATGCAATGCAGAAAGAATTTGAATAAAACCAGCTTTAAATAATTGGTTTGGACAAAACCCTCAAAACGAACATTTGCGATGGCGTAAAGCTCAAGGTCAGTTTCTGATCGTCTTGGGCGCTTGCCCGTTTAACATATACCCCGTAATCTCATGAGCAGACTTGAGAGAAGGAAGAAAATACATTATCTCAGAATAATAAAGGCTTTCTGTATGAATTATGTAGCACTGCTGTGGCGGTTGATATTAATTCCTATGCAGTCAGTAGGAAAAAGCTCAAGACCGATGCGTGACTGTGGGAAAATAGAGAGGAAATTGCTGGTGCTTGCAGAAAACCCGTTGGTTTATGCATCTACAAGAGCTCCAGTGCAATCCCTTACCACATATTAGAGCTGCCTACAGTATTGCTGTGGTTATGAGCTGCTGCTGCAGAGCAGGAATTCAATGATAGACAACTCTGAATTATACAGAAAAAGGCAGAAAACAGGAATAAAACAGTAAGAAATGTGGTAAAATGTGTCAGTATCAGTTATAATATCAGCGACAGCCTCTATCTTCAGATCCAGGATTTGGAAAGAAACACAGTCATGTGGAGAGAAAGCACAAATACTGTTGCATCAGAAAATAGTCCATATTTTCTTTTCTCTTAAGTGCACTCTGGACAAAATC
This sequence comes from Pundamilia nyererei, assembly GCF_000239375.1. Lineage (NCBI taxonomy): Eukaryota > Metazoa > Chordata > Actinopteri > Cichliformes > Cichlidae > Pundamilia > Pundamilia nyererei. The sequence goes on along the minus strand of NW_005187503.1, from coordinate 2,282,752 downwards.
CTCGGTGCACTGCAGAGTTATTGTTCCTTCTTTACTCCAGCAGAGGGCAGCAAAGTCCTCCCATAAGTCACTGTGCAGCTAATTCAGTATATAGGAAACGTAAAGATGTGTATTTTTTGCTTCTTCTTTTAAAAGGAGAACAAACTGGATTTATTTTATTTCTAAACTTTGCCCTCGACATCAGTAACACGTTAACATCCTGCAGCACTGATGCTTCCTCAGTCTTATTAATAGACAAAAGGTCCTGTCAGTCTGCGTGTGACAAAAACAAATAATGATAACTGTGTTCTCAGCTCGCATTCAGTCTGTTCAACAAGCCATGAGTCACTCTCTGCTCTGTAATCTGTTTTTCTAATAACATTCCAACTTTACACTGACGGTGACATCCCTCTGTTAGAAACCACCTTCTCCTTTATCTCTTAAAATAGACCTCAAGGCGCTCGCTTTTTAAATGGTTATTCAAAAAAGCTTTCTCTGCTCCTGCACACAGAAAGGAGGTTTGTAATAAGTGATTTTCTCAGGTAATTGATAATCAATTTGACCAATAGAAGATCAGAAATGCTTGTTTTGTTGTGATTTTTGGTTAAAAACACAAATCGGAAATTAAAATTGTTCCTAAATCATTTAAGCATAAGTCTGCTTTCATAAAATCCAGACAAGGACCTTTAAAAAAGCTTTAATGACATTTGTCACTCTATTTTTGCTGCTAAACAAAGATTCTGGTGCAGATGTTTGTTTGTTTTTTGCCTTCCTGTCATGTAACGGTAACTGTGCATCATCCATGATTTAGAAACTTGAATGATAAAGCAGATTACTCAATGCTTCACTGAATAATTATGCAGGATGCAAAATGAACTTCAGCTGTGTGGCGATGCAGGCACGTTTATGACTCCTTTTGAAGTCGATAAAGAAGCATTTAACGGAGTGAACTTATTTGTCAGGCGCTCAGAGGCTTTTTATCTTCATCAGCAATGGATAGCTTAAAGAGATGCAACAGATCTGTGAGATGAACGAAAGCTATTTCTGAGATCTCATAAAGCTCACTCTGCAACCTCGAAAGGTTTTGAAGTTAGGGACGTCTTTTTTTAGTTCGAGTTTAATGTGTTGATTATTGGCTGCATACAAAAGATGAATGCGTCCACCACAGCATCAGCTGTTGGTTTGTTTGTTTTTATCTCATCCAGGTGAAAGAGTGAATCTGAGTATTGGTCAGATTTTTGCTTTCTTAAGGGACTTTAATTCTTCAAAGTGTGTGCAATCCAGCCAAGCAGGGACAGTGAAACTCATAATTGTTTTACTTGGATCACAGATGAACTACTGCATCGATGACGTTCTGGTTTTAAACTGGACGTGATGGTTGTGATTCATCAGTCACAGTGTGGGGATCCCCTCAATCTTACACTCAATTTGAGTTTAAATGGGGATAACAATGCGCAAAATCTACATCACAGATTAATTGTGTGTGTGTGTGCCTTTTACGTCCTCACAGCCCATGTTAGATGCTGCTCTAATGAAGCTGGTACAACAGGGTACAACATCCGCATCTCCACTGCAGTGCCTGATTTAAAAAAATATTATTATTTTATTTTTTAGGAGGGAAAAAAGGTTTTGTGAGGTTTTCTTTCTTGACAAAGCTGAACAGCTTTTTCATTCATACCCATTCAAGGAGTCTGAGGCTGTGAATTATTTATTGCAGTTCTGATGTTGCATCTGGGTCAACGCCCACCTCCCCCCCGCCCCCCATTGTACCGTAAGCATCTGCGGCGTCTCAGCTTGAACTCTTTTTGTGGACTTTATTCCTTTTCCGGAGCTTCTGGGAGATTTAAAACTCTGTTGTGATCTTGCGAGCAGAAAACTAATTTAGTCTTTAAAACATTAAAGACATCTAAACAGCTTTAAGTGGATTTAAAGCTGCTAATTACCCCATTGATGCATGATAATATGCTTTGTTGGCGAGCAGTATAAGCACTGCTCGTGTAAATTGGCAGAAGCAACTGCAACTTAAAAGCTTTTTAGTAATTTGCTGGTAGTTGACATTCACAACATGCCTGACATTTAACAGGAGCTCAAAACACACACACACATACAGTGGTTACTTTGGTAAGTGGTAGATCCTTCCATTTATTCACTTCCAGAGCTCCTCAGGTAGTGATTACACTACTTAGCTGCAGTGTAAAGCACACAGGTGAGAAGATCATTGGTTGAGTAAATGTCAAGTGATTGACAAAGTGATTATAAAGTGATTTTCATGTGGCTGCCTGTTAGTTTAGAGAGGACATGTACCCAGCCAGCTAGAGTCTTACCGGTGGAAATGCCACACTGATCTAAGAGAGGTCAGAGGCTAACAGGCTGGACTCGGATAGCACGGGAACTCAGCACTACAGGAGGTTAATGTGATCCCGAGCTGGACTTTGTATTGAACTTAAAGTGTCTCCCTGGAGGTAAGACACATGCTTTATTAACATAATGTGACATCATCACACAAACTTGATGGTGATGCTCATATTAAGGATGGTAAACATGAAGATATCTCCAGAGTATCTACAAACAAGCTTTGGCTTCACATGGTTTTTTTTCTGCTGCTGGATCTCAATGATGTCAGAACCAGCAGATGTTCTTACACGGTCATCTCAGACACACACCTCTGGCTGTGAGCAGAGAGGCGCCACCGTCCTGTATTTTTACCTGGAACATTCACATTCAACACATTGTGTTTGTGTGTGAAGCTGTTTGTGATTTCAGAAAACTGTGTGAAATTATGCTTAAAAGTGTTTGTTGCACTGCTAGAGTTAGGTCCAGAGTGGATTTTATATCAAACGATCAAGACGATTGATGTGATAAAAGTGCAAAGATGTTTGGGAATTACAGATATTTTTATACACGCATTTTCAGAGGCTCATGGCAAATGAAGCAGGCATAATATTCTGAATTTGAAAAGTAGACCAAAGACATGCTGGATGATTACATCTCTCGGCTGACCTGGGAACGCCTCGGTGTTTAAGCAGGAGAAGGTGACTGGGGAGTGGGAGGTTTGGGCATCCTTGCTTAGGCTTGCCCTGCAAGGATCCTGGTCCTGTATAAGTGTAAGGAAATGAATGGATAGATTCAAAGCTGTGAATATATATATGCGTAAATAAATATATAAGTATAAATATGAGGCACAAAGACATGTCAGTGAAGTGAGTCAGGCCATCATTAGGCTGAAAACTCAAACTAAACCCATCAGCTAGAAAACAGAAACTTTAGGATTGAAAGAACTAAAACGCATGATGACAGAATTATTTCCGTGTTTGAGAAAAACTACTTGGTTAGATGTCGTAAAGTTAAGAGCAGTCTTGAGGAGGCAGGCGTATGGCTGTCTAAGCCTACAATCAAGAGACGGATTCATGAATGGAAATACAGTGTGTTTACAACAACGTGCAAACTGCTGATTGCACTCAGGAACAGGAAGGCCAGATTAGCCAGAAGTCATCCAAAAAGACGCTGCACAGCTCTGGGAAAAATATTTGGACAGTTGAAAGTAAGATTAAGTTGAAGTGGAATGAAACAGAAAGAGAAACAGCTCATGATCCAAAGCATGCCACAGTATCTGTCAGACCTGCAGGAGGTAATATTATGTCAATGGCATGCATGGGTGCAGGTGGGTCACTAGTGTTTATTGATGATGGCACTGTGATAGTGTAAAGGGGACAGGATTATATAGTCAGCACTTCATAGTGTCCAAAGCAAACTGTAAAAGCAACCCAGGAGAAAAACCGAATATTCTTTAAGGGCAAAGTCAGTCACCTGATCTCAGCCCAACAGAGTATTTGCTTTGCTTTTGATTATTAAATCCAAAACTGTATTTAAAAAAATGTCTGCAAGTCTCAAACAGTTACTGCAAATTGCACATTATGGACCCGATGTATTACTATACATGACATTATTTTAAAAACTGCAGTATTTGTTGGCAAAAGCTGGTCTAACAGGGTGGACTGCTCGATAGTTTTCTTTCTGTTTTCTTTCTTTTTTCAACAAATAATTGTAAATTACTGCGTGTTTAGGTTTTTGAAGTCTTGGATTGTTTTTGTGAATCTGAAGTGATAAATAATTAGTTTCCATTTTAAAACACAGCAGCAACAACAGCACGGAGGGGAAGCTGTGGCTCATATTTCATCAGACGTCTTTGTACTGTAGGTGCCGGCTCCCCATTGTTAAGAGTGTCAGTTTCATAATCTCAGTAAAAAGACGTGCGTGCACACTGCAGTGGCGGATTTTGAACTGACTTTAATCTCATTCATTAAAAAGAGAAAAAGCTGTATTTCCCCAAAAACCAGCTCTCTGTTGTTTAGCTGGTGTTTCGTGTCCTGAACAAGGTTTAGGGTCAGTTTTACGCTCTGCTTAGGAGGAAACACATCCAGCCAATGAAAATCTGTGTTTGAGCTGGATGGAGACGAATCGTTTCCTTTTTATTTTTCTTATTTATTTATTTTCTGTGTACTGCTCCCAGAGGAGTAGAAGCAGGAGAAATCCACTTCACTCTCGTGCACACACTTCAGAGGCCGAGCTGGAAAGAGGACAGAGCTGCTGCAAAATAGCAAGTGGTTTAGAAGTTGAGACTCATACACCTCGAGTAGATTCCTTTTCTCAGATGTTGTTTCGACAAACAAATGAGTGAAAATGGAAGTGATGATGATGATAGGGGATGAGAAGGACAGCTGGTGAAGGAGGACAAGCCCTCAAAGTTGTAACTGAGGAAGAAAAGGAGTCTTTGAAGTGCAGACTTGCACTAACTGAGCCTTCTGCAGACGCCTACACTGGATAGAAAAATACATTAGGAAGGAGAAGGAGGCAGGGGGGAACCATGTGAATGAGGGCGAGGAAGGACGGTTAAGGAGAAAGATGATGATGAAACAGAATAGCGGATGGCATGAATGAAGAGCTGCTGGGGGGGGGAGTAAATGAAAGACACAATGACGGAGATGACTGTGAGGGCGGAGGAAGAGTGGGGAAGAATGAATCAAACAGAGGACTGGAGTTAAAAAAAAAAAAGAGTCTGTGTTACAGAGAGAAAATGTACTGGAAACGAGCTGAAAGGTAGAACAAGGTAGATGATAGCCCCCCCCTCGCATGTGTTCCTGAAGAGTCGACTGCTGTAGGGGTGCAGAACTGGCAGACTAGTGGTAATAATAGGAGATAATACATACACCCGTCCCACATATACTAGGAGAGGAGGAGGAGGCGTAGGAGGTAGGGAAGCCTTGTCAGAAGAGGACAGGAGGGAGGGGAGCAGAGGAAAAAGTGATGAGGTAAGGGTGGAGGAGGATGAGGTAAAAATGGAAAGATGAAGGG
>NW_005187503.1:2267545-2277314 GCF_000239375.1 Pundamilia nyererei | reverse complement strand
CAGGCACACTGAACGCCTCTCCAAAAACCAAAAAAACACAACAAAGAGCCAAGACTCCTTCAAAGCAGCTGCTCACTCAGTCAGGAAACCCACATGTGGGAGAAGACACTTCGAGCTTTAATCACCTCAAAAGATCCAAATTTAGATCGAGTTTCCACCAAGTGAACATCTCTTAAATTGGATTTTGGTCCGGCTGAAGTGCCGTGCTGCGGCCGTCCTGCTTTTGGAGCAAGAAGATTTAATTTCCCTCCTTCCACTGGATCGTTTACCTGAGGCCAGCCTATCCGTTTCTTTTCTTCTTTTTGGAGATGAGATCCAGTCTTATGCAGGTCAAGCCTGTAGCTGCACAACAATGCAGTGTAAGTGTTTCTGAGCTGATATTTGTGTGCGCATGCACCCTTGCGTCGTGTGCTGATTATCTTTTTTTCTCTGTTTTGGTTATGGGGTGAGTAAGTGTATATGCAGCCTGGGGAGGGGGGCACACAGTGTGCACAAGTTTGTGCATTTTGGCAGTGAACATTGCTGGTCTGATGTGGGAGGCAGTGAGTTTTCCTCCAACACTGAGCGCCTTTGTTGACTTCATAAATTATAGAACAAATCAGCCGTCGGGGTTTATTCGTGTGGTAAACATTTTCTGCATCTGTTAAAGTTGCTGAGATTGTTTTTGAAGTGCAAAATACACTCTTAGACTCTCATTAATACATCTGACATGCTTAATTCTGTAACTAATTGTTAATAGATATGTATTAATGCCTTATTGGTCTGCTATAAGCTGACATTTTGTTGTGTTTCATCTGAAAAATCTCTCGCATCCTCTTTATATTGCATTTATGAAGAACATGGTGGAATATAAGCATTGCATTTTTGGAGGAAAATATTGAACTATACTCCACTCCATTTATTTGTCATATCTAGCCACTAGTTAAATTATATACTAAAGTTATTTTTGCTAAATATAAATCAAATCTGGATGATTAATTATTAGATAACCTACCGTTTTGCAGATACAGCTGATTCTGTCGTTCTTTATAAGCACATAAAGTGTAATTTGGTGATCTGAATACTTACTTCACCACTTTAAAGGAATCTCATACAACACTGTATGAGATGAGTTTGGGAGAAACTGCTTGACTTTGAAAATTTGAGCTTTGTCTGTGTGTATGTTAAATGTTCACAACATATGTAATTGTTAGGGACTATGGTAGGAACAGTGGGCGGTTAAAAGGGTAAAAAATGCGACAGGAAGCACTACATGAGAGCAAGAGGGGCATATACGTGATTTTAAACGTGACTGTAGAAGAACTTATTAAAATGATGGATTTTCTGCTACAATGTGTGACGGTAGCGGGAGGAACGGAGCTGAAACCTTTTAATAGTGTACAGGCTCTTGTCCTCTCCCTCTCTCGCTTCGATGGAGCCATAAATCCGAACACACTTTGCAGTTATTTCCTATTTGAGACACATCATGATCCACTTTTGGACGAGTTGGACTGCATTAAAAAGTCTGAGTTAATGCCAGCCACCAAGTCCACCGATATATCCACTCGAGGGTTTTCTGGAGAGATGCTCTGACCTCCTCAGCAGTAATTTCCTGTTGCTGTCAGGAACCTCTTTAATTAGTTAGAACCACTGAAATCATAACAGACCTCCTCCTACCATCCTCCCCTCCCCTCTTTTTCATTTCTATATATATCACTCTGCTGCGAGAACCAGGCAGCCCCAGGGACTCCTGTACATGTGTGCTCATGCATGCTCCCTCCTGTGTGCGCTGGTGTCTTTTGTGCAAAAATGTTTTGGTGCAGAGAGCGTGTAGTCTGTGTGTGCATGTGGATATTTTGGCGTGCACCCATGGAATAAAATATTCAGGTGACAAGCAGGCACTCGGGTCCTGGAACACTCTGGTATTCTTCTGCTTCTCCCAGCTCTCTGCAGGAGCCCTGTGTGCAATTACACTGCCTGGAGTTTCAGATCAGACTTCCCTCAGTATTCCTGCCTGTTTTTGGCTTTTTTCCTGCAGCGTCTTCACTAAAATAATCTAAAGTAGGAAAGAAGACACGTACTGTATGTATCTGTAAATGTTATTGCATAGAGTCACAGATGGAAATGGAGGATAAAGAGCAGAGGGGCGTGCAGAGAGTTGTTGTTGCCTGCAGCCTCGAGAGCACTTTCTGCATTATACATCAACCTCTTTCTTTTTTCTTTCCCATCTTCTTTTCTGCCCCAAGTTGCTGCAGGAGATATCAAAGGCACGAGCTCCTCTTTAACCTCGACTGGATGTGTTTGTAGTTGAATGGTGGGACACAAACGAAGGACACAACTTCTCACCATTGCAGACGTAGTGAAGGTCAGAGCTCGAGGCTCTTGAGTCCGAACAAGAGGCCAGTCGGCGCACTCAGAGAAATTCAGAGCTCCTGTTGCCATTTAAAACACTCAAAGTGCCTTGAAAGGCTGAAAGGACATGAATGGGCCACAGTGAAAATGAACCGAATGACTGGTGATAATTGGTAATTGGCTGTGTCCTGATAGGTTGCTTCTCTAACAGGTCCTGTCTTGGCCTCTAAATGAGATGCGTGACCTTATCATTGGTATTGACAGTTGAATGGTGGGGGAAGAAAATGGCTTTATCTTCCTCCTCTTGGCCTTTTCAGAGGACAGGTGCCAGAGCGAGCACCATTGTGTCTGTGACTGTGGAATACTAAGCATGACTAAAGTCCCGGATGTGCACCATCTTTTGGTGTTAGCTTTTGATTGACTTCTTAGTTTGTTGCATTTTTTTTTGAGTTCTCAAGATGTGAAAATATGTGTGATTCCGACATAAAAGATGAAGAAAAAATATAATTAATATGTTGGATTTTGTGCAAGCAGTCCACGTGGGCCAATTTTCTTTTCCCTCTTGTTTTCACAGCAGCACCCAGGGCTGGAAGACGTCAGCCCCAGTGAGGAGGTGACGGATACGGAGGACAACGAAGAGGAGGATCTGGGCGTCCTGGATGACCAGCGGAGCATCATTCTCCACCTGCTCTCGCAGCTCAAACTGGGAATGGATCTCACACGGGTATGACACAGAAACACTGACTCTATAAGAGAGATGGCATCCTTACTTATGAGAATTAGTTCAGCCAGGTTTCAAAGTCATGTACTAAACCCTCCTAAGTTCCTCCTGCAACTGTAACTCATCTTTACATCTATTCTTTCTTCTTTAATGCGGTGTCTGAGTTAATTAGCATCATATTTGTTGTCATTGACGTCAGCTAGGTTCTGTAATTTGGCATCTTTCTACCACAGCTGCTCTCTTCGCCTTGGGCCTTTCATGGATGCAAATGGAAAGGCAGAAGAAAGTCAAGTTACCAAAAAGTTCTTGGCTATGAAGTTTTATTTTAGCAGCACTGACTGAAATAAAATGTGTCACAAAGTGTCTATCTTTCCTTTGCGTTGCTTTCCTAGGTGGTGCTGCCTACTTTCATTCTGGAAAAGCGATCACTGCTGGAAATGTACGCTAACTTCATGGCGCACCCCGACATGTTCCTGTCAATAACAGCGGGGGCCACAGCTGAGGACCGAATAGTCCGCTTTGTGGAGTATTACCTGACTGCCTTCCACGAGGGGCGGAAAGGTGCCGTGGCAAAGAAACCCTACAACCCCGTATTGGGGGAGACCTTCCACTGTTCCTGGGAAGTTCCTCGGGACAAAGTCAAGCCTTTGGTCAGATCGAACCCGGGGTCGGCTCGGGAGCCAAGCAGAGGCCCCAACAACACACAGCAGGACGAGGACTCACCGGGAAGCTGCTACAGAGTGCGTTTTGTGGCCGAGCAGGTGTCCCATCATCCCCCTGTGTCCGGGTTTTATTGCGAGTGCCGGGAACGGAGGATGTGTGTCAACGCCCACGTGTGGACCAAGAGCAAGTTCATGGGCATGTCTATAGGAGTGTCCATGGTGGGAGAAGGTGAGCCAGTCTACCACAAACCTTCTAAAATACTGTGGGTCAAAAAAAAAGTTATCACAGAAAACAATCAAAGTTTCCTGCATTCATGCATTTTGTTTTGATCTTTACTTTATTTTTATTAATGCATACAGCTCTAGCTGTAAGCACAGCCACATGCACCTGTTCTTGATAGCTTCTGTTTGTAAGGGGCAGCCAATCAGAAGAAAGCTGTCTTAAAGGGAGAGGAGAAAAAGCGGCTTGTTAGCAGATGAACAGTGTTATGCACCTGCATAAGATAAATAAGCATAATTTTGAACTGTGAATCATGTAAAGCTACTCTGGCAGGGTCAAGAATATGCTATGCAGCCACAAGTGAGAAAAATAGTTCCCCTTTAATAAAGAACAATCCCTCATTTAGTGTAGCTCACCTTCTAGCATCTACAGGCTATGTAGAAAGTCTCTAAACAGTGTGTCTCACCAAAACTGCCTGCCACTGTCTGTGTGAGGACCTGTGGCAATCAATAGCCCAGACCTCTCTGCTGGTACTGTTACATCATGTACAGTAAGCTGTCAGGGATGAGTCACCCTGAGCCGAGATACAGGAAGTCCTTGGGCCCAATCAACTAAATCCGGATACATAAACTGACCACCTGCCACCAGGTTGTGATGCAGCAGTTCGTTGTCATGCGCGGAGGCTGATGCTGCCGTCAGAGAACACGATGACCGTCACCCCAGGATCCATTGATTGGTGGATTTATTTTTTGCAGTGGCGTCTTTCCTGACAGCAGCTGATACTGTAGTTTTATAAAGAGGCACTGATACTGATTGGCAGTGAGTCGGCAGCAGAATAAGAAACGGCAGCTGATGCAGCCTGAAAGCTACACGAGATGCTAGATTTCGGTTTGACCTGGATCTCAATGTATGGAGCCTCCTAGAGGTTGTGTAGGATAGAAAAAAAGAATAATAAACCTTTTTATACACTGATGTGCCACATCTGGATTAACTGAAGTTCTTTGCTTTAATCTATGACATGCAAAAGCATCTTTAGAACCTTTACATGATTAGTTGAAAACGTGCTCAGGATGTTATGTCGTTACTTGACTGATAATGGACTTCAGTACTCAGGAGAGTGACAGTTATTGAAAATATATTAATATGTATATAATTAACATGAAATTGCTTGTTTGTTTTTTAATATCGTGGCCATCATTAACACTTTTATATAAGTGCTACGTAAGGGTTTTGCTGACTGTAGTGTAAGCTTTGGATTAAACAAATATAAATCCTATTTCTTGAAAAGTTGGGTTATTTTCTAAGAAGAAAAAAAATCGCTGAAATAATCTAGGCATGTCGGGGACGTAACTTAGCCTTTAAATGAGCTGTGTTGGATCAAGGACACATCTAAAACCTGCAGGACACCGGCCCTTGAGGGCTGCAGTTCGACATCTGTGCGCTAGGGAAAACCACAGAACGACCCAAGGTAGCATGACAAGTATGCAGTCTTGTTGCGCTTGAAATGATTGCTTTGAAGACTGGAATCAGGATTGCAACCACTTGCAGTTAGTTGCAGTCTTCACAGTGACTTTAGTGCAAAAATGGTCAAAGAAAAAGTCGGGGTCAGTCTGCTATCAGGTGTGATTGAATGAGGTCAGGTTCAGATACAGTGCATGCAAACTGTTTGTGATAATATGGAGATTAACTGTTCGCAGAAATTCACATTAACTATTCACATTCAGAGTCCAGGCAGAATCGTATTGGAAACAGAAATTACTCCACAAATACTGATGTTGTTGCTTCAGGACAGTGACTTATGTGGTGTAATTATGTGGTGCTCAGCAACTTTCCTTTTACAACCAGTTGAGTCGAGTCGAGTTGCAGACAGACTCTGATTGTTGCTCAAAGTTGGACCATGATTATTTTTTAAATGGAAACTTATGGAATTGGCTCATGACAGCCGAGTGACCAGTTTGTTAAGTGAACATTTTGTCGGTCAGAAAAAATGTAAAACAAAAAGTCAATGCAATAAATGGGCAACCAGCAGCGTTTCCTAATTGGAGGAAACATCCATCATAGGTCTGTCCCAGCTTGTTGAATGTTTTTGAAGTCATCAAATTTTGATTTTTTTTATTTTAAAAAATTCCGTTTCCATTTTTTTTTTAAATACTTTTATGTACTTCTGTCCGTTAAAGGTTCAGATGAATCAGTATAGATTTTTGTTTGTGTTGCACTTTTCTAAATAACCCAGTTTATATATACGTGGTATTGATCTTCGTATTTAATTGTCTAAAGCACCAAAGCATTTTTACTCAAAATGTGCCCTAATGTAAGAATAATGCTGAAGTATTTGCATCTCTCTAATAGTTTTTCTATGTGTTTGACTCGTAAATGAAAAGCTTCGTCACTTGAGCCCCTTGGAGGAGGAATTCATTTCTTATATTTTGTGGTTGCTACTTTTATTTGCTCTAAATGAGCTCTGAATAACTCCACCACCACGAGTTTACTCATTTACCACACAGACAGTTCGTTCAGCAGTACTTGGTTAAGCCTGGCACTCCCGTCGCTGGTTTCTCTCACTCTGTGTCATTATGTGCTCACAATAGGGCCGCATGCAGTTTTTTCCCCTGAAGGCATCTTGCAGTGAAACAGCTAAACAAGTGACCTCTTGCAAACACGAGGTTATGATGGTAGAGCTGAAAATTGTTCGTGGTCATGAGAGGGGCATGGGAAAACTTGATCTAACTAAATCTCCTTGTACACTGATGACACGCATGATGTTGGTGAGTGGATTATTAGAAGCACAATAGCTTTTCTTTATGGGGATTCCTGAGAGACTGAAACACAAACAAGGAGCCCAAAGAGATAAACTGGTTTCTATTTTGCTAAATATTCTGCATTGTAACTAATAGCTTTTATAATTGCAAATTAATACAGGTTCAAACTATAATATCCCATAATTCCGGTGTTTGATCACTCTGTTTGGCAAAATTTAAAATTCAATTCAATTGATTAATTCCTGGCACAGACGCAGCTTTTAAGTCTAGTCCAAATGTTCAATTGGGTTGAGGTCAGAGCTTTAAGAAAGCCATAACAGCAACTGGTAACGTTTTTTTATCAGTTTCAAAACCAGTTTGATGTATATTTAGGATCATTTTCCTGTTATAACTGTTTCTAAGTTTCAACTGTTCATTTGGGTTGTTCTTTATTATTCCATCCACTTTGTTGACTGTACCAGCACCACTAGCAGCAAAACAGCCCCAGAGCATGATGCTACCACCTCTATGCTTGACAGCTGGTACAGTGTTCTTAGGCTTGAAAGCCTCGCCTTTACTTCTCCAAACAGACCTCGTTACTGTGGCCAAATTACTGAATCTTTGTGTCATCTGACCATAAAACTTTTCTTCAGAAAGCATTTGGCTTGTCCAAGTGCGCAGCTACATCCTCTTAGTACGGAGGCGATGTAAAACCTGCTTCACTGTCACAGTGATGCTAGTGTTTCAGCAGTTTCCACTTTATGGCCGGCTTGATCCTTGGTGGTTCATGGGTTGCGCCTGAACATCCCAACCTATTTCATTTGAAGGCGACAGTTTTGTTCTTCACATAGACCGCTAAGTTGCGACACATCCAGATAACTTGTGTTTAAACTGATCACCTTTGAATCTGCAGTTTAGAAATGGATCTAATAGCTCCAACCTGTTAAAATCTACAGTTCTCAGATCTTCACTGAGTTCCTTGGACTTTACCATTGTCCTTAGTATTGGTCAGTCCAAGGAGTGCTGTCAAACAAATCATTGCAAGCCTAAAATCACAATGACTACCATGCCTAGGATGACTGTATGTAAACTTCTGACTATCTTGAGCATCTCAAAAGCAGAGCATGCAGTCTGCTTTTTATCTTTTATTTGGTAAATTTGATGATTTTTGTTGTTCCTGTGCAATCCAGAGCTGGAAGCTGCTCATGGATCTGTTCTGAAATGCACTGTGACACATCTGTTGGAATCAGACATCATCTTGAGTGGTTTTGGTTCAGCTCCTTTTTATTGTCTTAGACTATATTAGAATGGCTTGATTCACAATTCAAAAAATAATTCCCATCTAAATGTCCTATTATGCCGTTAATATCCTATTTATGTGACCCGTCTGAACCAAGCTGTCTTCAAGACAGCCCTCCCCGTAAGCCAACCTTCCTGTGATTGGCTATATAATCATCTACAACTTTAACAATAAATATATCAGCTTTAAAGATCTTTCAGATAAAGCTTGAACTGAAAACACATCTGAATCCATATTTGTTAAAAAAGAGAGTGTTGCACCCCTACATGTGTGCACGTTTGATGTAAGTGTAAAGTTTTTAAACAGTGTCTAATGTCTGTATCTGCTGTTTAAGTCTCCAGGCTGCCTTCTGCGTTTCATAAGTGAAAAATGCTCAGTCAGTGACGGGCACATAGCTGGCTTAGTATCCACATACGAAGCCCACGCATTTAATTACTTTGACAGCTGATTGTGTTTTCAGACAAAGACGGATGGTGTGCAGGCAAATCAGCTGTGCTGGCATTCCTCACCTGATTTAAACTTCTTGGAAAATGGCGTTCACACTCTTGGATTACTCAAACAATTCATTCTCACAATGAGCTTCATCATATCATCATCATATCCTGTCGGACTGACTTTAAGGGCTCCGTCTCTTTCTCTCCGTAGGAGTCCTTTATCTCCTCGAGCACGACGAGGAGTACGTCTTCACATTGCCCTGTGCCTACGCCCGCTCCATCCTCACTGTGCCCTGGGTGGAGCTGGGGGGCAAAGTCTCCATCAACTGTGTCAAGAGCGGCTACTCGGCCACAGTGACCTTCCACACAAAGCCTTTCTACGGAGGGAAGGTACATCGGTGAGTATTTTATCCCCCCTCTGCGATAGCTTCTTCATACATGTGATTCAGTTTAAGGACGGCTGGTTCTTGTTCACTTCAGGGAAGGCAGAGGAAGCGAAATAATTCATCTGTGAGGTTATCAGACTCTTACATATGACAGATTATGTCACCAACAGTAGTAGTTCATGCATGCAGTGGATTTCACAGCTTATGCTTCTGTCTTAACGTTTCAGTATTTGTGAGTTATTTTATAAAATGAAACATTTTAGCTGATTTAAGCAGAGAAAATACAGGAAATGTTTGCCAATAATTTGGTCATAAAGAACATTAACTAGCTGTCGCACCAGAACTCTTCTTCACCATTAAGAGAAAACAATGTTTCCCACACACTGAGTAGATGCTTGCATAAAGTTGATGTATTGAGCACACTTATGGTGTCAATGTGGCATCATCAGTGTGAACCAGGAAGTTTCATAAGAACAATCCAGGTGTGGCAGGTGGATGCTCTCCCTGAACTTGTTGCATGCAGTTTGAATGCTTCTGCTCAGTACCAAGAGAGTTAAGAGTGTGTGGCTGGGATGTCTATGGTGAGAGGAGCCTCTATGTCTTCCTCCTGCATTGTTCTCTTTACAGGCTCTGGATGGCACTTCAGTTCACCCTGTTGGTCAACAGATGATAGGGATTGCTTGAGGAAGAGCCTACGGATCCAAGCATTGCTTGTTGCATAACTTTTTCAAGAAAATCATTTATTACTTGAACCAAATAATATGGAGAGCTTTGCTCTTTTTGTCTTCCTGATTAAGCCAAACAAATAAGTCACAACTTCCTGAAAAATGATTGGAGTAATGTGATTTAGCGACTAAGTAAAGACAGGCGACCATTTAAATTTTGTGACCATTTTCTGACAGTGGTGGTGGAGAGTGCGACCCAACACTGGTCCAAAATCTTCCACAGGCATTTAGTAGACTTGAGATCCAGTAATG
>NW_005187503.1:2257729-2267249 GCF_000239375.1 Pundamilia nyererei | reverse complement strand
TATATCTTAAATATCTGCTTTTAACTTAACAACAACAACGGTCTCTGTCTTGCTGCCATAGGGTGACAGCAGAGGTCAAGCACAACCCGACGAACACCATCGTGTGCAAAGCACAGGGAGAGTGGAACGGCACGCTGGAGTTCACGTACAGCAGCGGGGAAACCAAAGTGATCGACACGACCAAACTTCCCGTCACCAAGAAGAAGCTGCGGCCGGTGGAGAAACAGGCGAGGACAGAATCCAGGTGAAAGGCAGCAGAGTTCAGTGAGCATTTTGGGAGCGTTTCACACTCATTTGCCCTCCGACACGGTTTTAAATGTGTTTTGGCTTATAGGCGGTTGTGGCAAAACGTCACCAAGTCGCTGAAGGAAGGGAACATCGACGAGGCCACGGAGCACAAACACAGACTGGAGGAGTGTCAGAGAGGGGAGGAGAGGCAGAGAGCAGCTGATAACAAACCCTGGATGCCCAAATACTTCACTAAAGAGGTACTGCAAGAGCAATAAGATTCAGTCTGAGCTCTAGTTTGTAAACATTCCTATTTCAAAGTATATCCCACTGAACGGCATAATACTATATTTAATAAACAGTGCGCTTCATTTACTGTGAAATCTGAGTGAAAATCTTTGCATTATTTAGTCGCCCTGACAAGCAAAAGAATTTTGAGCCTTGCTGATTGTTTCAGAAGTAAGCTTTATTTTTACCTCGAGGTAACGCCTCTCCTCTTTAGTAGCACACACAGCGCTTGTAACTGTGTGATTATACTGTGTGCTGTTTTTGTGGTGTTACATTTTTGGGTCACAAACTGAATGTTAGGTTTAGTTCTTGCTTCTGCAAAGTCGTGCTGCTTTAATCACCTTTGCTTCCACTATATTGCTGTCTACTGTACAGAAATGGACTGGTTCTTATGTAAAGCACGTTATACACTATGACTCAGGCACACAAGCAGTTTTTTTTCTACATCTAAGTGTTTTCTATCTAACATTCATGCACAATTACATATAAACACATCAGAAGCAACTCTGGGTTCAGTATCTTGCACAAGAATACTTTAGCATTCATACTGGAAGAGATGACCTGCTCTACCTCCTGAGCCACAACCACCTGTAGAGAGAACTAGTACAAGTGTATGTGCAAAAATAAATAAATAAATCTTTTCTTTTTGCTTTTTACTTCCAAAAGATACATTTTGTTCCATATGAAGTGAAACATCCTTTTATATATAATTGACTGATTCCAAGCTCCAGAGTGAAGTTTCTGCAGTTGTCATGTGATCTGCTGGTGTTGGTGGTGGTTGGTTCGCTCTGTTTTTAACCAAGTCCAGAATCAACACAGATTTTAGAGCACTTTGTGCTTCCATCATCAGCTGACGAGCTTTATCAAGAAGACTACAGATGCTAACAGAGCAACGTGGACTTCAGCTTTGCGCACTGCGTTGGTGTTACTGATCTCTTCGACTCACACTGATGCAGTAATTTGCGGTAAAAGAGCCCATGAGCCAAGTAATGGTGTATAAATTAGCATACTTTTCAAAAGTTGGACTTTACTGCTTTCTGAATCCTATTTTGATTGATTTTAGGAAATAATGTTATAATCTAAGACGCTGGATTTCTGATTTTCATATGCTACCAAGCATAAAGAGCTTTTATACAATATTGCAAGTTTTTAAAGATGCACTGGGTGGGATTTAAATGGGCCTTACTTTGTAAATTTTGGTAATTTGATCCAAATTTGAGCTTTATTTTCTTAAAAGGCTTTTTCTCCCTCACCTGTGCAGGGGGATGGTTGGAGCTATAATAACCCGCTGTGGAAGTCAACCTGACATCAAAAACGCTCCTTTCTAATGGACTATAACAACTCCAGTTCCCCGTGCTGAGGAGGATGGGGGAGGGGGTCAAACGAGGGGAACGGCGTCCCCCGTGGACCTTCAGACCCCACCGAGTGACACTACGGCGACACAAACAGGAAACAAACAAGGTGCCAAATGGATCTCCACAGTTTGGGACTCCTGGGGAGAGCAGTACATTTTATATACAGTTGGTAGTATTCAAAGTAGAATATTTCTATTTTTCACCTGTCAAGGCCTTTTTTTGCACACACACATAGTTTATGACGCCTGCCACTAGTCTCCCACTTTGTATTTTTCTTTTTAATGATCAGCGCGTTTTTCTCAGAAATCATCAGTGTTTGTTCCAGGTTTCATGCCTTGTTAGAGTGGATCACATCTCCCGTAACACATAATACTGTAGTTCCCAGATTAGTTTGTTTATAGAGCACTTTTAACATAGAAGTAAATCTACTATTTTGTATCGATGGCTTTTACCAATCAGGTTGGGTCTCTCAGAGCTTTAGAAGAATTAAGCAAACCTAAGCAGATTTAAAACTATTTAAAATCAAATGTACTATATTAGATGATTTAGTATATATTAAAATAGAATATATTACAGCAGGTTACTAGAAAGTGAAGGTCCTGATTGTTTGTGTCTGCACTATGAATGTATCTTGGCACATTTTAATTGTACAGTATGCTTTCCCCATCTTGTACTGATGGCTACTACACATGCTTACGACAGTATGTTGCTCTATCACCTCTGCCTACCAGATGAGCTCCATTACTACCTCTCGTTTCACCATCACATGCTTTTTCTTCCAGAAGAAAACACCGGTTTGTTTGTATTGTAGCCAAGAGCTCCTCTAATCGGTGTTGTATCTGCGCCCCTCAGACGACACGTCCATAATTAGGGAGCCCCTGTACACCCCGTCTGTGCCTCCTGAAGTTAATACTTCTTTGTTTCAGCTGTGGTGATGAGTATGGATGAGGCAGCTTGCAGGAACATGCAGCCATGTTATCACATTTTGGGGGTGGTGGTGGGGGGAAAGAGGCTGCCTCTGTGAAGATGAAGGTCTGCCAGAATAACAATCACTGGGATAACTGCAGGAAGAGGTTCATACCACTGTGTACTCGCGTTTTTATGTCTACATTTGACGAGATATGTGACGATTATTCAGACTGATCGGCTTTTCTACAATAAAGTAAAAAGGTTTTAAATGAAAACTCTGTTTATTTTTTGTCATAAAAGAAAGAAAACCGCACAACCCCGCCTTAGGTTTTTAACGTATGACAGTATTTGTATGCAGATGAGCTCACCCACTCCATGATGATGCTCTGCATTATACATGTGTAAAAAACAAACCTGTCAGACATTTAGACCAATGTTAGAGCTTGTTTTACACAAACACTGACTTTGGCCTTACATGAATCCAACAAGCAATTATTAAATGTGTTTTCTTTAATGAAACCTGGGAACATCTGGGCTCGGGCAAAACTCGTGCATACAGCATGTTAGCTGTCACAGGTGGCCAACCTCTTTTTTCCCCTAGCCATGCTAATACAACTTCAGTTCAATTTTATTTATATAGCAGTCACAGCTGCATCACAGGGCTTTATACTGCAAGGTAAAAGCAATGCAGCAGGGGTGTCAAACATGAGGCCCGGGGTTCAGTATTGCCCTGACAAAGATTACAGTCTGGCCAAAATATGAATGAGGGCATACATTTTTAGACTTTTAACTGTATTTTTTTTATTTTTTATTAATTTGATAGTTTTTCCTGATTAACATCTCTCTCACAGCCAGTCATACTATATTTATTACTTAACTACTTAGTAAAGAATAAAATGACAGAAGTTAATTTTTCATTGTTGACTTTTTGATTTTTCTAAATTTATCATGTAGAAAAATTGTTTTGTGCTGTTGAAATGGCACTTCATGATCTTGTACTAAGATGTCCCAGGGATTAAACGTGTAGTTAAACGTCTGTACACTGACACAAAGTGGAGTCTCACTTATCCAACTAACTTAAGATCAAAGTGTGTCCCTCGTGGTAAAATGAGTTTGACATCACTGCCCTGTAATACAGAGAAAACTCCAATCATACGAGCCCCTATGAGCAAGCATCCACATGTGTACCACTGACTAGATCCCCATCAGCTGATTACACAATTAGTATGTTAACACTAATCAGACATTTCATTAGGTACACCGTGCCGGCACCAGGTTTGGACCCCTCTTTTTTCCCCCCCTTCAGAGCTGGAGGTGAAGGTGGTGGATACATATTTACATGATAGCATCACAGTTGCTGCGGCTTTTTCGGCTGCTCGTCCAGCACATCTTGATTTTGCACAGCACACTGTGCAAGCATAGGCTGTATATAAAAGATGGACACAGTCACCATATCACCCGCATCAGCATCCACAACATGTTTCATGTTACATAGTTTCTTTTGTTGACATGAAAGAATGCCAAAATCTCGGTTAATGCTAGCAAGCTTAGCAAATGGCATTTGTAAACTCTTCCAATGCAAAGAACAGAAGGGGAGAGGAAGAAACCCCATGTGTTCCCAAAACAATTTTTATTTTCACACCTGTGTTTTTCCTGCTGTAACATGCAGTGAAAAGGCCTGTGGCATATTGGCATCATCCTCAACAGTAATTTCACCTACAGGTCTTACGCTTCAGCTGGTGAAAACTAAAATAATTAGAAATTTAAAGCTGAGCTTGGGGTGAAGTAGTGCCAGCTGTAGAAGAGAAACCTTTTGATTTATATGGAGATGTCCTTTCTCCTGGCTCCACCATGAGGCCAATTCACCGCCCGACTCATATCGCTGTAGCGATGCCAAGATTCGCAGTGCTAGTGTGGCTGCAGACTTTACATCTAAGCACTGCTGCAACGCTTCTCATTACTGTCAGGAGTTAAAGTGCCACCTGCTTTAATACATCATTCTTAGGCTTTGTTGCCAGGCACCGTTGCTCAAAGGGGACTCACCAAGCATTTCCTTATTTTCGGTCACATGCATACTCTTGCAAATAATGGTTTCAGCAACATGTGCAAGCAAACCCTGTAAGCCCAAAAGCTCAGACTTCAGACGGCTCTAAAGGCTCAGTTTAAGTCTCTTGGCTCTTAATGATGTCAGAGGGAACAGATATCCCCAATATGTTGATCTCAGGCACAGAAGCTCCACCCACCTGAGGTTCAAACCTTTTGTATGCAAGGGGAAACCAATCAGAAGACTTCAAATAAATGGTGAGCTAGGGTCATTTCAGACAGGGTGAACTCAAAAGCTGCACTAAGGCCCAGAGTGAGATTATTTTCAGCACAAAAGTAAATTTATAGAGTGAAGTATCACAAGTTGAGATCGCATTAAATAATAAGTGGCTGAAGAACAGCTACTCATCCGCCACCAAATAAAGAGATTTCACCCCGTCCACAATCAGAGTGTTCTTTATGCGTACTGCTGCACACTCAGAAGCAAAAGTCTTCACCCAAAGTGTAATGCTGCCATCAAGTGGTTCATTTTGCATTCAACTATGTTTAAAGTCACATTTACAGATGGTCCATGCAACGCTTTCAAAGTGAGAAGACACACACACACACACACACACACACACACCCCAGTGTTTTCTTTAAAGTGTATATTCAAAGATGGCTGAACAGAACAACAATGTAAAAATGTAAACTCTGAAGATGAGCAGACACACGTGGGAAGAGACTGCATTAGAACAACAACAAAAAAAGAAAGATGTTGTCGGGGACAGATGCCACCGAGATTCTAAGACATGAGGAAATTCAGAGCAACCATTCTGCTGTTCCTAATTAAACAAACAAAACAAATGAGCACAAAAGAGGAGCACACTGTACATCACATTAAGGCTTAGTCTGAACTCTGTCCTCTGTGTAACAGAACAATGAAGTGGCATGTCGAAGGTCTGAAGCCTCAAACGGTGACAGTTTGAGAGATCAAAGCAGTCAGATACAAAAACAACAAACCACCCGATATGAACAAAAGTCATTTTTTGTAAAATGTGACAAAACAAGTATATCTGCATGATGTGTTAGTCTTTTCATGTGTCACTTTTTTGATCAAGAAAAAAAAAGTTACAGAAGCGTGCACACATTAGTTTTTAGACAGAGTCTAAGAACCCAAACACACGGAGAACAGTGCAATGCCCATAGAATAAGACATAGGCTACCACTCAGAGCTGTGTCCCAGCTGCATACCGCATACTCCAACTAACACTACTAGGATAGAAATATTTTATATTATAAGTCTTTTTTAAAGATAAATATCAGGGTTTTTTTCTGAAATATAATCAATATCAGTATCAGGAACCAACTCACCAGTTCTAAACATGATGTGGGGTGCAGAATAAAAAAACAACTGTATTAAAGTGGATTATTCCAAAGTAATTCCAAACTCTTTTTGTTATCAATTACAGACCTAATCTCAGCACCTGGAAAATTAAAACACCTTTTTCTGTACAATTTACAGAAAATTTAACTGATAGACTAAAAGGCAACCACAGGCTAACCTATTCAAAAGCATGCAGCCCTTTTTAATACTGCATTGAACAAAAGAATGAATGGATCAATGAGCAGCTGTAAACTTGACTGCTTTAAAAATCTCAGTAAAGTAAAATGTCACTGTTATAGCTTTTAAAAACGTAAGGAGCTTCCAAATCGCTTTAGAGACAGAAAAAAGTGATTATTTTGTGGACTTCTCAATCCATTAAGTTTTCCTCCTTTTCAGCCTCATGTAGAAATACAATGCTGGATGCTCATATTAAGCACTGTCTCATCTTGGCTTTGTATGATGTCACAGAGCAGATGTCACCAATGTGGTCATCTCAGCCAACAACCTTCAGCCAATCAGAATAAAGTTGGCTTAAAATCAGAGAGGCCACTAGAGTTTGTTTCAGACAGAGGATAATCTCTCTGAAGAGATTTCAAAGAATAAGGGTTGTTTTGAACTGAATCATGCAAAGCTACTCTGGCAGAGGAGAAGAATAAAACGCCTAAAAGACCTTAGTTTTCAGGTTTTTCCAAGGGTAGTTTTTCCAAGTGACCACCCTCACCAAGTTCTGATGCACAATCATTTTGTTTTATAAGCAGCCCTGACCTTTCACTTCAGAGCTTCAAGGGTTACTCTCAGTATGCTTTCAATGAGTAAAAAGTTAAAGACATCACAACTGGCTCTGAGGACCGTTTTCAGGAAAAAACATTAACTGGGAAATTGATTATTTCAACCGCCTGCTGTACAAACAGCTGTTAGTGCAGCAGTAGTATACAGTACAGGACAGGGACACAGCTTCAGAGTACCACAGAGACATTTGTTAGTCTTATTCTCACTGATCCATCTTATGTTACAGGCAGAGATGGAAGTCCATTATAGTTTCTCATTCAGTTCATCTTTTCTAGATTCAGTGCCTGTATACCATGTAGCCCCCACTCCCCCCCTTCACAGTTCACCAGTCCATTTCCAGATATTATGAACATTTCCAGTTTTCAACGCCTCAGTCTGGTTGAAGCAGCGAAGCCGCCATTCTGACACACGATGAGCTTAAACAAAAGTAGACAGCCACAAACTCAAACGTAAAAATTAAAAGGAAAGATAAAAATCAGGCGATGGACGACCAGCGATGAGGCACTAGGCTTTGCTCACTTGAACTAGAGAGCTCCCCCTGCAGGAAGGGAGGCCTAATTTATTAATCACTACTTTGTACACACAGTTGCTTGTTTCCGTCTTTAAAACCCTAGCAGCAGAAATGTACAATCTATGCATTTAGAGGGGGGGAAAAACAGGGGGTGTGTAAAAATTCACATTCAAATTCATTCTGTCAGCAAAAATCTCAAGCCCCTCTGTACAAGAATTATTGCATTCACTGTTCTAAATGCTGTCAAACAAAAATCAAACAATTGCACAAAAACTGGGAAGAAAAAAAAAACGAAACAAAAAAACCCAGAAACTGCATATTTAAAAAGTCACCACAACAATCCAATATATTATCATCCTTTTAGACAGTTTCTCTTTATATCGCATATTTACATATTAGGCCAATTTCTCTCCCCAGAGAATCTGTGGGGAAAACAGGGGTCAGGAAGCCAGGCAGAAGACAGAAAAGAGATGATGACAAAAAGGTTAATATTACAGAAGGGCTGTGCGTAGACGGTGACGTTCCTCCATACCGCATACTGTCCTTCTGTACACGAGTCAGGAACAAAGTCCTCGGCTTTCACTGCTTTGCCTCCTCGCTCCCAGTAATGAGTTCACATGTGCCACGGAGCAAGGTCGATGGGTCTTTGGTGCAAATGTTCCTAGTCTTCTCTTGTTTCGCCTTCACCCGATCCCTGTACTGATAAGCAGTTAATTAACATCACAAAAATTAAATCAACGCTGGACCCAGTAAAGCAGCCCTATGCCTCACCACACATTCAAGTACAAAGTAATAAAAGAAAAAAAA
Source organism: Pundamilia nyererei (assembly GCF_000239375.1). NCBI lineage: Eukaryota > Metazoa > Chordata > Actinopteri > Cichliformes > Cichlidae > Pundamilia > Pundamilia nyererei. The sequence goes on along the minus strand of NW_005187503.1, from coordinate 2,258,953 downwards.
AAAGAATTGAAAAGAAAAAAAAAACAGTAGAAGAAAAAGCAAGACAAACGTCCTCAGGATAAAAAAACCAAAAACCAAAAAAAACGGACGACAATTCTGGAGCTAACCAGATATGACACTTCCTCGACACACGAGGGCGCTCTAGAGACAAGCGCCCGAGACCAACTGCCAGATAAAACAGCACCTGTGTTCTTCATCATTGGTGTTTAGAGGTTTCTTCACGTTTGTTCTCCTACAGTTCACGATTCGTCGCCGTTATTTTTTTTGGAGTTTCTTGCCCTTCTTCATGGCAAGTTTGTTCTTGATGTGCCCTCGCTTCCTCTTGGCGGTCTGGTTAGAGAAATGAGGTCGAAATAAAAAGAAAACATTCTGTAAATATTAGAATTGGTAGGATTTAAATTACTTTTTTTAAGCAACTTTTTGTACATTTAAAGAATCAATAAATAAAAAGACTGAATGAACACATGCTCTATGTCGTTACCTTTTTGGAGGTGTACTTCTGCTTGGGCACGACACTACGGAGCTTGTGGTCGAGCGGCTCTCTGTTTTCCAGGTCCTTCACCTTGTAGATCCTGACCAGCCAGTGCTCTGAAGTGAACGCCTCCTCCAGGTACTTGAACTTAATGTCCTTGTTGCCGATCTCGACGTTACGTGTCCGGTCAAAGCCAGGCGGCGTCCTAAAATCCAGCTGAGAGACGAGCAGGTTTATTTATCTGATTTTCTGGCAGCTAGCAGTGACAGGAACGTATGAAACTGCAGTGCAATTGTTTGTCTTCTTATAGAGGAAGGTGGGAAGAGGTACACTGGAGAGGCAACAAAACAACCCCAAATTCCTTCTCGACTGATTTTTCTGTCGTTCTTGTCACTCTACTAGTTACACAATTAGACCACAGCAGATTCGCCAAGTGTGGAGGAGATACCAGGAGACAGGCCAACACATGAGAGCTGCCCATAAAAGGGCATCGACCAAGGAAGCAGAACATGTATCTGCTCCTTCATGTGCGGAGGAACAGAAGCACTGCCAGAACCCTACAAATCGACCTCTAGTGGGCCACTGAAGTGCATATTTCTGATGAAGCTGTGATATACATGTACTACGGTGGCATAAGGGCCTAATGTCCCTTAGTGGGTCCTGTAATCACAGACAGTGCAGCTCAACTGGCATTCAGAGAATACCACAACTGGCAGGCACTGATGACCTAGTCTCTCCACAGATAATTGTTG
>NW_005187503.1:2256693-2257709 GCF_000239375.1 Pundamilia nyererei | reverse complement strand
GTCCTGTAATCACAGACAGTGCAGCTCAACTGGCATTCAGAGAATACCACAACTGGCAGGCACTGATGACCTAGTCTCTCCACAGATAATTGTTGGAGGCAACAATGGCAAGTGCCAACTGAGCTGCATGGTGCCGGTCAGTCAGAAGCACGCACATTAACAGCCCACTAGAGAGGATTGTGTAGGGATCTTGTAGCATTCCTCTAGTTCCTTCTTGCACAGAGGTGCAGATCTAGGTCCTGCTTAGGTGAAGGCTTTTTTCAGCCCTGCTCACCTCTCCACCGCACTCTTGAGACTGTGCAGGGAGACACAGTGAGCCTTCTTGTGACAGCACATGTGAACACGACATCCTAAAGGAATGTGACTACCTGTGCAACCAGGCACCACCTCCTACTATCAGAGGTGAGAAGAAAAGAAAACGTAGTCAGGTGGGACAATGAGAGAGCAGGAGTTGTGCCCACCACCTGCAAAACCATTTCTTTTCCTGAGGGGGTCGTCTTGTTGTTGCCTCTTCAGTTCACCTGTTGTCATTTTCATCTGGACCGAAGTCGCTTAGAAAGCAGAAACCAGCTGAGAGGACAAACTGAAATCCTTCAAGTTGAACTGAATTTGTGTCACGGAAATTTAAATGACGTCAACCCAAACACATGTTAACAAAGACACGATAGAAGCTGCCATCCCAGCTCCTAAAGAGCCAAACACCAATAAAAAAATGAAATGAATACATTAGCCAAACATATTGCTGGTTATAATAGTTTTTGATTTTTAATGTTTTTTTAAATTATTTTATTTGTTGTCATTCTAGTTTACAAACTGGGATTATTCATTTTAGTTTCATTTTATTTTTCGAGGCACGTTTACCTTTAATTTTTATTAGTTTTGAGAAAATAAATTATTAACGTTTTTAGGATTTTATTATTCATTTCGCATTTTTCGGGGGCAAAATGCATGAAGTTCAGATTAGACATCACAATATAAACAAACCTTTGAAGGCTGCTGACTCGCAACAGTGCAGA
>NW_005187503.1:2224028-2256673 GCF_000239375.1 Pundamilia nyererei | reverse complement strand
GCATTTTTCGGGGGCAAAATGCATGAAGTTCAGATTAGACATCACAATATAAACAAACCTTTGAAGGCTGCTGACTCGCAACAGTGCAGACCCTTGTCTCAAACAGCTGCACCACAGCCTCCTCAGGCTACTGGCATTAATAAGTGTGGTGTTTCTTTATCATTTTTTGTACACCATCACTTGCTCCTCATATTTTGTCCTGCATTCAACTGTGTTTGAACACTTTAATAACCTGTGGGATGTGCACCGTGTTGGCAGAAGACTTTGTGTTACTGTGGTACAGATGTGCCAGAGTGTACCTTTTTACTTTCTCCCGGCTTATTCTTGCTATAATGTAAATCAGCATGGCATTTATTCAGTGGTGTGGTGGAATGAGTAGTGATCACTGATCACTCAGGATTGAAGCTGTAACAAGGTGTACAAACTGAGCACGTGTAATAGAAATACACCTTAAGAGATTTAAAGCTTACTTTGGATCAAAGCCAGCAAATCTGTTAAGGCATATAAGCGGATTTTTATTTCCTGGTGATTTCAACCGTTAAGGCTACACTATACAATTACATAGATGCTTTAAAACAACTACCCAGAGGCGGTGCCAAGATAGATGCAGTGGCAAGGCTCGCTTCCAGAGAGAGACTTTGGTTGAATTATCTACAAGCTGCTTAATGACTAAAACCCACTCCTCCCCATCGCTGCTATTCTGTTACTTCTAGACAGAAGCAGGCTGGCAGTGTCCACGTTTTAACTGAATAGCCACGAATAGCATCAGTGTTCTCATCTTACTCTTTCTGCAAGTGAATTTCCCAAAATGTCAAATAGTTTCCTAAAATAAAAGTGAAACGGAAGGCAGGAGCCTCTCCACCCACTACTAAAGCATCACCTTTGATCCATCTCAGCACAAAGCAGCTCTACAGATTCAAACTAAATTAGGTCTGAACAGAAAAAGACGAGAGCAAACATTTTAAACTCGATTATGAAAGATAAACAGTGAGTTTGATTATACTTTCCACGAGCAGCATAAAACCTCTCGTCCCCGTAATTCTGCTCTAAAAAGGCCCTTGATTGCTCATCCTCCTTACTCTGCAACTGTTACTGTGTCCCTCGAAAATATGTCAATTCTATTCTCAAAGTAAAAGCCTCCATCTAGGTTCCCGCCATTGTTTTTCCTTCTTGTCCAATTTCCTCACTTTGTGTTCTAACCTGTAATTGTTCCTCAGGTTGCTCCACAGGACAAAGACTTTAAAATAATAGAATATCAGCAGCAACAAGATCTTAGCCTCTTAATGTGCTTTTATTAGTGCGGTTTAACCTGTCATTTTAATATAAAAGGAACTAAATGAGTTAGTTTGGGGGCTTCAAAGTAACCAGTCCATGGGTTTTCTTTTCATCATGAGTTCTATTCTGTTCTCTATTATGCATTCTCAGCATTACAGTTTAATATTGGTCCATGACTATAAAGTGCATTCTCGACAATCATGAATGGCTGCCTCCGCTCTGCTCATCGCCTTCTTCCTCGTGTCCTCCAAGCCTCAGTTTACACTTGTCACATCTTGTTTTCATAACTGGAATCTGCTCCGGCTATTCTAACACTTTTCTGTCTTTGGGATCTCTCCACCTGTCCTCCTCCTACTCCTTCCGTGCCTCGGTTTCTCCATGCCATTAACCCAGAAACAGCACTTTAAGCTACGCAGAGCTTTGGCTGTTTGTCCGCAGATGGCGGAAGCGTCGATTGTACGGTAGGGATGTGAGCACCTGGCATGAAGGATCCGTCTCATCTCTCCTCTGCTACCTGCCAGAAGTAGCCGTGGCGCATTTCAAAGCTTCTGCCAATCCTTCATATTTCCTCTCGCAGCCTCTCGTTCCCCTCCGACAACCCCTCTACAAACTTCAGGAGCTCCCTAAGGCGCCTCCTTAAAGACCCGTTCCACCCGTCTGTCAGCCTTTTACTGTAAGCGAGACGTTTTTACACGCTTGGCAGAGGTAGCTGCTCGTTACTGCCTGATAAAGCTCCATGTTGCATAAAATACAACACGTTTTTCCTTGATTGTGGCAGCTGCTCATCATTTCATCCATTTGTAAGTGTGAAGTGGATCCTAACTCCAGAAAGATTCAGTGGAGGGTTTCTCTTCTGTCCTGAAAAGTCCTCACATACACAAAACTAATTCTAAGAAACAAGCAAAGTTTCTGATGAAGTAATGAGAACTTCTCCTCTTACCTGCATTTCACCAAAGCGATAGTAAGACATCTTGTACATGAGGCAGTTGAGCAGAGTTGGTGAACCCGCCTTATCCACTCTGAACTCTCCCTGAGGAGTGAAGTAGTCGCTCTCCTAAAGAAGACACAGAGGAGGGCCCAGAAAAATCACCAGATGGCAAAAGTAGGTAGCATCAGGAGTAGAAAGTTCACACTAGATGGATGCAGTGGTGAGAGGACGCATTTGAATGACAGCAAAGGGGAAAAAACTGCTCTTAAACAGCTCAAGTAATCAATTGGCCATCATTTTAAAAACTACTCATCTCAGTGCACGATTCAAAGCTCTAACACACAAACTCTATAACTGTGGAATTAATGTATTTTTGTCAGCATTAGTCTAAATTTTCTACCAAACTAGCCACAGTCACACAAAAATTAATGCCTAACCACAAGTGTGTGTGCGCAGCTTATACACTACTTTGTGTATTTTGTCATTAAAGAGGAACCAGGTAATATTCAGCATGTTTGTTCCTTGAAGCCATTCATACAATTAGCACAGCCTTATTGAATTAAATGGAGTAGGAAGAATATAAGAAATGCCTCTAAACTGGAAAATTCCAACCTTGATCCAAGTTAAATTGCTGCTTAATTGTTTCAGTGGGTAGATTGTTCTGGTATAGTGGTCTGCACGTTTGCTTCACATAGTTGCTGGTTTAATTCCAGCTGAAGACCCAAATCGCCCTTTGGGGTTGTGTCAAGAAAACGGTTGCTGCCTGCTGTGGTGACCCTACTATGATCACACAGAGCTCTAAAGTAGCTTCTGCTACGTTACTTGGGTTTCAGTGGGACGGGCTCGCTGTATTCCCCGATTGGACCCTGGAGATCGTGTTAGCAGCTGTCAAAGAGTCCTCCTTTTGATTGCTTTGGTATCTAGCAGATTGCCGTGGTCACCCACAGTTTGAATTGAAGGCACCAACTGGTCTGCAAACACTCGCAGAGCAGTAGTGAAACTAGAAACTGTTTGCGCTCAAAATAAAAATTACACTCGATACACGCTGGTTGCAGCAGAAAGGTGACCAAACCAAGGTGGTGCCGCACGGTGGTTTACAATGTAGATCCCTCTTTGCGACCAATTTCACATAGTGCCTGCCAACAACCACTCACAAACTGACCGTGCAATACACAATTATTTTGTTTCTCCCCGTGGTTGTCGACCGCCGGCCTGTGCGACTGAAGCCTGAAAACTGGCGCCTCCACAGTCCCGCTGCCGGATTTTCTGCTGATTTGCAATGCAGCAGTATTGATGAAACACAATAGCGTCACTGTCCTTGAAACTCGTGTTTACTCGTCTTTCTTTGTAAAAATTCAGCATGAATACAAACTGGATCGGAGTTACAAGGGTAACAAAATGCAATTCTCTCTTCGGTTAAAACCTAAATTAGCCAAACAACCGTGAAAGTCGGGAAGCAACAACAGCAAAGTACAGAATGCTAAAAAATGAAATCCTGACCATACAAGTTCACAAGAAAAATGCTTTAATATAACAGCACGACTATGAATCAGGAACAGGCAGAGTGTGGTGTCCACCAATCAAAAGGCCTGTGATTCAGTCGGCACTTCCTCCAGTCAGTATGTTCTGCCACAAGACACTAAATGCCAAATCTGTATATCCATGATGCAAAAGAACAAATTTGTTGTATTCACTAAAGTAGATCTATTATCATTTTCCTTATTTTCTATTATAAATTCATTTTTTCCATCATACTACCTGCAATAAATTTGTATATTTACAGATCATTGCTGACAGCCAGGGGTCAGGGTATTAAACATCTTTCCACTTTCTACTCTCGTCTCCTCATGATGTCAGTGAGAGCGGATATCCTTAATCTGTTCATCTCACACACACACAGCTCTAACCCTGCTAACCTGCTGTTTACGAGGGGCACCCAATTCCAAGATAAATGACGAAAAGAGAGGCTGGTGCTGAAGCAAGAGGAGTTAAAGCTCATTTCAGGTAGTGGATGAAATGATAGATGGCATCAAGGCCCAGTGCAAGAGCTCTGGAACACACACAGCCACACTTATTCGAGAATAAAAATGTGGCGTTGGAAATGAGCACAGTAAGTCTCCCTTAACAAAGAGCACTCTGGAAGTGTGTATAAATGGGTAAAATCTGGTTTGCAGTCTGAGACTCTATTAGCAGTCAAAGAACAGAAAAGCCCTGCACGTACGCTGGTCCATTTTCTGCTCCGATAACAAAAAGCAGCTGTTATGAAAGTCATGAATAAGGGACCTTGTGAGTGTATCTCAGGGTTTCCTGGCTGACGTCTTGTTTTTGAACGATGCAATGAGTAATCTTTGCTTCTGTTCAGGTGAGAAGGGTTTGAAAAAGCACCTTGACTTTTGTAAGAGGAAACATTGATTTTACTGCTGTGCAAGTCCAGCTCCATTCCTTCTCAGAGAAAACTTGAGCTCTATTTACAGGCGCTGCTGCTGTGTTACACTCACCCTGATGTCCTTAGGGTGCTCACCCTCGGCAATCCTCACCATCCACAGGAACTTGTTAATATCGTCGCCCGAGTAACCAATTACACCTCCGAAGATGATAAGCACATAGTCCACGTCCAGGGACCTCATGATCTGGTAGGCTGCACTCTCATTGGAAGACATGGCTTTCCCCACCTAGAAAGAAAGTGATGGCGATTGAGAAGTTATCCTTTAACTGAGCTTTACCCGTTTCACAAGAGACGACGCTTCGGCAGAGCTGCGGGACAAAGTAGAGCTGTTAAACGGAGATCCGTGATGCATGATACTCTGATGACGTTTCCTGTGGACAGATGCCGACGAGACAACAGGCATTGGGTAGGAAGTGAGTGAAGAAAGCTAGAGGGGCTTTAAGTAAAAGGCAAAAACATTTGTCTACATTTGGCAGCAGAGAGGAAAAACGAATAAATCAAACCCACAGAATCTGACAGCAATTAACTGAAATCTCCCTACAGTGTAAATTCAATAGGAAAAAGTTTAAGGAAACAAGATTATCTGGCTTGTTGGAAGCGGCCGTTTTATACAATATGGCAATTACATTTAAAAAGAAATAAATAAATAAGTGAAGAGCTTGCTAATCATCCAGCAGCTGCGAGAAGAAACCATTGATTTCTCTGCACGTGCTTTGATCCACGAGCAAAACGGGGAAGAAGACAGATGAAGACAAGAAAGACGTTAACAGCCCTTACCAGCGCTATGTGACTGTTGTTCCACGTGTTATTGTCCACTAAAGTGGTCCTGTTAGCCATGCCCGCTATCTGATAACCGTAGTCCCACCAGGACATGACACGTGCGTGCTCATCAGTATTCTGTCTTAACCAGTAGTAAGCCTCCCTGAAGTCATCCAGGATGTTACGCGTCCTAACAAGGGGGAGAAAAAAAAAAGAAAAAATAAGGTTGACAGGTAACCGCGTTGGTTGGCAGGCATATAGCTGAGGAAGCCATTAATATTTCATTTAGGACTTTAAATCAGAAGGGCAACAACAGCTGAAAATAGAGCATCCATATATAATGAACTGAGGGTTTAAAAAAAAACAAAACAACACCTTGCACTTTAAATGTTCACGTCCTAAATTTACTTCGCGCAGAGGGAGCAGACACGAAGCCAGGGAACCAATTAGCTCCAGGTATGGTAATCATATTACGTCTGTGTCTGTGTGTGTGGGCGTATACGTGCAAGAAAAAGAGTGACAGGCACGCTGCTCCCAGCAGCATAGCTAAACCACTGTCTGAGAACTACTGTAGTACCATTAATATATGCATGAGAACTTGCATCTACCACTTAGTCTCGGTCTCCAATATTTCCTCCTCAATGTTTTAAAAGAATAATTATGCCTGTAAAGAGTCTGAGAGAGAATAATACATCAGCTTTTTGTAACCTAAGAGATGCTTACTGTGACCTAGAAGATTAAAAGTTAATCAGGTACGGCCTCACATATCATTATTTCTCCAATCCCCTTGTGAAATATGCTCGGCTCTCTTGCTGCACAACACACATACGTGCTAATTTGCATGCAAGGTGGAGGAGCCCATCCTTCTTCATTATGAAGCATCATGGGAGGCATTGCTCTGCTCTTTGCAGTTGCTTTACATCCATGTACGCAGCGTTCGGCACGGTGGAGCGCTCTCACCCGTCGTGGTTGTATGAGGCGAGCACCACGCTGGGGCTGGAGTAGGCGTTGCTGGTGACCCACGTGCAGTGGACGGCGAACATCATGAGCAGCATCAACATGAGCATGGTGACTATGGATTTGATATTTGGACCCAAACCCTCCTCTGCTTTCTCCTGCTCCGACACGTGTTTGCGCACCTTGCCGGCCTGCAGGGGGAGACAAATCACCATCAGGAGGGTTGGCAAACGAGTCTGAAGCTTTCCAGAAATCTGAATTATTGAGTGCGATAAATTATTGAATGAACTAATAAGAGAAGTATTTTAGAGTATCCTCAGCTTTTTTTCCCTCTACTGTGTGAAGACATATCAGCGAGAAATGTGAGAAAATCCCTGTGATGAGCAGCAAGAAACCTGAAGTAAAAAAACAACAAAAAAAACAACAACAAAGCACCGGAGATGATTTGTACCAAATTAACACCTTCAGTTGCTTCCTCTCACACCCAAACTGCATGCTGAAACTCAATAAAGAGGGACAGCATGAATGATAGACATGAAAATTAACTTTTGAACCCATCACTGCAGGAAAAGTGGGATTTCTGTTGCTGTAAATTGCAGTGGGCGCACGGGGATCTGGAAGCGGTGCCGAAAACTTCCAGGAGATGTCAGGAATTGAAGTCCAATTTCAATTTCTGGCAGCTTACAACCCCCTTATAACTTGTAAGTAGTGAAGCTTTGGGCAAATTCTAAACACAACAACAGGGGGCCAACCACTGCACCAGAAGCCGAATCTATTTTAAGCTCTTCCCTTGTTTCTCCTGTTGGTGCCTTGTGTCAGCGAGCGGTCAAAATGCAATGTGATATGCATGTAATTTGTTCACAGGTTTGTCTTTTAAATGAGACTGTGGTCTTAATTAGACTACCTGAATAAATACATCTCAATTAAGCTGCTAACTAATCAAGTATCCACATGTAACCATGACACATTCAAAGGACAAAACTGAAACACAAAAAGGGCTTAAACCCCAAATTTCAGATCTAAACGTGTTGACGTCATTCAATGTTCCCAAACCTGTGTGCAAACTCGGCCGACGACCTTTGATATTTGCCATTTTGCCAGTATTTTTATGAAGTGTGTCGTTTCAGATAAAAAAGGCATTTTAGAAACCTCTCTAGAAGAGAGAGGTGTTTTGGAGAAAGCAAAAAAAGAAAGATGGAATTACGTGGCAGGCTGCAACTGACGCATCCTCAGCTGTGACTACAGAAAAGAGTTCAACGTTCAACAAAGGCGGCTAAAATTATGGCAACAGAATCAAACAGTTGCTGCTGAATCACAGCTGAATCACAGTTTATCCAAACTGGTGGGGAGTGAGGAGGGAAGCTGACAAATACGCAACTGATGAATCCAAACCCCAAAAGGTACCACGAAAGTGTGAAACACCCCACGGGTGTTCACTCGTTGACAGCTTTTTGACTTTGTTCATTTTATTACATTTTTCCCAGACAAAAGTTTAGTCCCACAGCAACTTGACCTGTCACATGACATCAACAAAGTGTAGCATTATCAATACTGAAAATCAGTGAAGTGTAAATTCAGCAGTTTCTCTGCCGTGCTTTGACCTTGTCGTAGAGGTTCCCGGAGTTCCTCTTGTCATCTTCGTCGCTGCTGTCCTCAGCAGGGGGTTTCTCCCTCTTTGTGTCGTCTCCCATGTAATGCTCAAAGACGCTGGAGAAAGCCACGGCTGACAGCATGCAGACGACCGGAGTCAGAGTCAGCATCAGACGCACCATCACGCCGGCAAAATAGACTGCACTGATGGCATAGAGAGCCACTGGAAGGCAGGAGACAAAGAAGGCGGTGGTTGACAGAAAGTTAAAAAACCGAGAATAAGGAAAGCAAAGTCGACAAAGGTGAGACAAGGAGAAAGACGGCGTGAATATAAAAGAGACAAAATGAGTCGGTGTTGGAGGCAGATAAAGACACGGAAAGAGAAATTGAGTTGTTAGAGTAACACTGAATAATCAGTCTATGTTAGCACTGCAGATCTCAAACCCTGAATAGAGGAGCACTGGCTGTTCTTTGTCCTTGAAAAGCACCGACCCGGCTCAACAGGTGCGTGGCTAATCAATACCTGTAATTGGCTAATTAAGTCTGTGGGAGAAACGGGCTGCTGAAGGACTTTGTTTCCAGCACTTAAGGGTTCCTTGCCCTCCATCTTGGCTGTCTAACCCCAAGTTTTATTTAAGCTGCTGTATAAAGAAGTTCAATCTCATTATTTCAGGCTTTTTCAAAGCTGAGAGTGCTTAAAGCTACTCGAGAAAGGATGCACTGTCCACAGACTAGTCTCCTAGTCACGACATTCTACCCATTTTTATTTTTATTTTATATAAATCATGCATTTTAATCACAGATGATCAAATAAACTCCACTAAAAACAGAACCATTATTAATTCAAGAGCTAATCCCAGCTGACAATGAATCAGGTATGACAGAGGAGCTATTTCAGGAATCCCTGGCTCTGAAATGCCTATTTATTTGCTCCATAGACAATATTACAGGCCTGACTGTTGGAGAATTTAAGGCTGCGATGGGCAGCAACCTCCTGGTTGAATTATCGGTCGTTAAATTTCTCAAGACAAATTAGAAAATACCTGGTTCGTCACTGAAAAGTCAAACGTAGAAGCTCTATACATGACAGGATAAATGACTTCTTAGGTGGGTTTCAATAAGAAGCATCCAATTACCGAGCTTAAGATGCATCTATGTGCTGCTAAAAGCAGCTGGAATTTCACCATTATATCACTGACAACAATAACCATCTGTCCGTGGCATATCCAACATCAGGTTGTCGTGGCAGCAGACTAGGGGATTTTAACATCCTTCTCCCCAGCCATACTTTCCACTTCCTCCTGGGGGATCCTGAGGCATTCTCAGGGCAGATGAGAAAGATAAACTCATCAGTGGTTTCTCAGTTTACCCTGGAGTCTCCTCCCAGGTTGGAGGCATAGCCAGAACACCTGCAAAGGCAGGCGCCCAGGAATCACCCTAACCAGATGCCCAAAACATCTCAACTGGCTGCTTTCAACCACAGGAGCAGCGGATCTACTCCTTGATCCCTCTGAATGTCTGAGCTCCTTACCTTATCTCTAAGGATGAGCCCTGCTACCCTGCAGAGGAAATTAATTTCAGCTACTTGCATTAGACAACTTCCTCTTTCAGTTTCAGTCATTACTAGGAAATCATAACCACAGGTGAAGGGGTCTGGACTGCTAGTAAACCAACTAGTAAAAGAAAGCTTCGTCTTTCCGCTCAGCTCCGTCTTCACGACAAAAGTCCATTGTACACAGGTTTGTCTGTTTTCTATAAATTTTTAACTTGAAGATGCCAATGATGGATAAATCAAGTAGGGTGAAAAAACAGCAAATAAAAGGTTCCTGAAAGGGCCCGATGAGGCTGGCTGCATAAACTGTTAAATTCTCCAACCCTAAAGCAGCCTCTTTAAAAATCAACACCCATTTGAATCATATTAGGGTTCAACATTGCCCATTTTTAGGGGTGTTGCTGCTTACTGGTAGGTGGGTCCTGACTAGCTCTCTAATAGGCTTCATCTAAGTCTCAGAACTGCACATCTTTAAATGAGTTTTGCAGCTTTTTTCACCCTTGTTAGATAAATCATACTGAAGACAAGAAAGCAAGTAAAGAGAGTAACCTCCATCTTTACACATTTCAAATTTAATGTGATGAAGACTATAAAATGATGAATGGAAATTCTTTTATAGAGACTATTCATTTAAAAATACACAAGCGAACCTCATTAAGATATAAAATAAAAAGTTAGTGGGGGCACTAAAAGTCAGGTGACTCCAGGAGTGTCTGCATAAAATTTCAGGGCCAGTCACTAAATAGTGGTTGAGATGTTTTAGTCTGAACACTGACAGCATCACTGTGTCTAGATTAAAGAGGTTTAAACGACTTAAACAACAAAACAAAAACATTTGTGGTGGTTTATAACATACTGGATCACTCCTCATTCTCCACACCACAGAGAAAAATCCTGTTTTCATTCATTTAAGACCCCTACCAAACACGCGTTCATCGTTGATGTTCTTGATGCAGAACCAGAGGCCCGCTGGGAAGGTGCAGACCAGGATGTGGAGGTCAAAGAAGAAGGACACCCACGTCGTCGGCTGGTGCTCCGACACCGACGCTATGATGGGGATGTGGATCTTAGCGTAGCTGCATGTAGGAATAAGGGAGGAGGGGAGAAATCGGAAGGAGGGAAGAGACGTGTAATTCATGTCGAGCTGAATGCTTTGGGAGTGTTGAGACAAATTATACAATAGATCCTCCTGATTAACTCAAGAATTATGAGTGTGGTCGGGGGGTAATTTTGCTCCCCCACATGGTTATGGTAAAATATGAAGAAATTTAGCACTACTGATGAGTAATGTACTTTTCTGTTAGTAGTTTCTGATCTGTGTGTTCCCTGTTTATTCCTAATGGGCTTTTACACAGCACTTTCTGTACAATCTTAAATATTTCTCTCTCAAGTGTTTTGTTATTACAGCTGGGAAAGAAACAACACACAGCACATTAAGGAATTAGTATCAGCCTCCGAAGGAAAGGAAGGGGGGAGGCATCAGTTACTGCTTTAGTCAGCAAACTGGGGTATTTAGGAGGGGGGGGGGGCATTGATTCGGAAATATCAAACATACTGTGGAGCGTTTGGAAAACATAGCACTGCCTGGTGCTTTTTGGGAGTAAGACAATACTTCAACACAGCTTGTGCTCTACAGTTTTCCCCTCTGGGATGTTGAGAGGGGAAGGGGGGTAATATCCATCTCAGGACACACACACACACACACACACACACGGCTGAACAAGCGTCCCATCGACAGCGAGAGTGTGAAGGTCAGCAGAGCTTACCCGGTGTCCCAGAGAGAGTAGAAACGACCACTCCACGGAGCAATGTATCCTAGAGGCAGAAAAAAAGATGATCAATAAAGAGAGGCTCATCTTTAAATGCTTTCCATTTCAGACGTGAAATACGAGGACTGCAACTGGGGGTTCGGAGGGGTTAATATAAAGACGAGCGAGATTAAAGTTGTTTGTTACAGCACGTCATTGTGAGGAACAAAAATATAACAGAAACTTTAATTTGCCTCCCCTTTGTTGCAACAATATGTAATTATTTATAGGGCGAACTCTGCCCAAGTGTGCAGCTCTCAATAAATACAAAGAAAAAATATATATAATCCAACCTACTGGCCTGGAAATCTGTAGCACAGACTGCCCGAGGATAACAAGAATGACGAGCAGAATATACTGCTAGCATTAAAGCCGTGAAAATCTCAGTTGGGTTTTCACCGTATTTCAGAACAAATCAGACGGAACTAAGTCATAAAATCATTACGTCATAAACTTCCACTGGATGTCTCTTGACAGCTAAATATGTTCTTTTTTTTGGTCATTATTGGTCATTTTTGCATTAATTTCTTTGTTATCACTTAGTTAAATCAACATTACAACTAAACTTTCTGCCAACTGTAGTTCAAACCCAGAAAGCTCTCGGTGGAGAATGTGTCAGTGCTGAGAATATATTCAGCTGATGTTACTTAATTACTGGAATTGACTTGTTTATGAATGTAACTGAAACCGTTTAGGCTGCAAATTAAGCTGCACAGGGTATTTTATGTGCGCATACAAATGTCTTATTTTGGTTGAGCTTTGATCTGAAATACATTTCAGCTGAACTGTTGCTCGCGGGCTGTTGTAGGCTCTCACAGGGGGGGGGCTAAAACTCTTACATCTTTCTAGATTTTGTGTCATGTTGTACCAACATACGGCTGTGACATGTCCTGTGCTGCTCTTTAAACGATAATATGAAAAACGTGTTTAATCTATAAAACTCTGAACAAAGCTCTTAACGAATGCAGGCAAGAGAAAGATGGTGTTTTACTGAGAGCTGATTTAAAGGATGACACTGATTTAATCAATCGATGCTTGGCTCAGAGTTAAAGATACAGAGAAAACCCACCCGGGTCTAATGCTGCCGACTTTGAAATGAGGGGAGTGGGGATGTCCTGACAGACCAGAGGAGTGAGACATGCGCAGTCTCACCTCAAAAGCTGTCTTCAACTCCCACAGCTCCATTTAGATGGGAGACAGATCACAGCATTTATTAGATGAAGCAATTATCCTCAGGAGACTGGGATTCTGCATCCATATGAGAGGCCAATCAATTCTAAGGCACGAAGGTCCTAACAGTCCAAGCATGCCAGCATTATGTCGGCTATAATGTGCCATCGTGTCTTTGCTCTTAGTACAAGCCAGAGGACAGAGGAGTCTAGATAATTTGCAGGAATATGGCAATCAAGACGAGACTCTTAGCTTTAATTTAAAGATATCTGAAATAACCGTTAAGGAAATAGTCATTTTGTATAGTCAGCTATTTCCAGGGGCTCAAATCTACAGTTTCAATAACAGATGTAGACCATTTCTATGCCATTTCTTTCACAAATCAAGCAGTTAAGTTATTCATACATTTTATTATCCTCATATTATTACTTGTATATGAACATAAACTGGTGCTGGCACTGTTGCCTCGCAGCAAGAGGGTGCTGAGTTCAACTCCAACATCTGGCCTGGGCCTTTCTGCATTTGTGTGAGTACTCTGGCTTCCTCCCACAGTCCAAAGACATGCAGTTAGTGGAGTTAGGTTAACTGATTATTCTAAATTGCCCTTATATGTGAATGTGAGTGTGACTGCTTGTCTGTCTCTATGTGTTAGCCCTGCAATAGACTGGTCCCCCTTCGCTCCCTATGACAGCTGGGATACGCTTCATGGATGGACGAATGAACATAAACTAAAAAGGAAATAAAAGTGATGACAAGAAACAGTTATGGTAATTTCCAAAACAAAAAATCCCACAACATTGATTTCCTTTAAGATTCAGCAGGAGAGAGAGAGAGAGAGCGAGCACATTTCTCCATTACATAGATGTCCTTCACAAGTTTGAAAATCTTGCAGTAAAGAGATGTCTTGTTTTTTTTTACTTGCAGCAAAGTTTGTTTTGGAAAAAAGTCTCACCGAGGTCACGTTTATGGGAAATCGCCTCGATAAACCACATCAAAGACGAGAAAACTCTTTCGTGCTCTCTCTATGACCTGATGCGGGTCTGCCAAAATGAATCTTCAAAGTTGGGCTCTAGAATTCGGAAAACTTATCTGTAAAGATGCAAGATGAGGTCAAAGGGGCCTTTGAAACAGGAAGGATCAAGAGGTTTGGTAAATACCCACGCATAATGGTGAACTCGGCAACATCTGGATATTTAGAGAAGACAGTGGAAGGCCTACTTAAAGATCTTAATGCGAGACTCTCTGACAGATGGACTTGATCTGTAAGCACTTTGAAGTAGACAGTCGTGTAATAAATACATATTAAATTCGCTTACGAGCAACTCTGTATTTGATCAGTTAACAACATATGAGGCCAGTTTGAAGC
Source organism: Pundamilia nyererei (assembly GCF_000239375.1). Lineage (NCBI taxonomy): Eukaryota > Metazoa > Chordata > Actinopteri > Cichliformes > Cichlidae > Pundamilia > Pundamilia nyererei. The sequence goes on along the minus strand of NW_005187503.1, from coordinate 2,242,822 downwards.
AACACACACGATACAGGCGGAAAATCCAGTGAGATTACATCGTTTTAAAGTTTCCTCTGTGGGCTGTTGTGTACCAAATTCTCCATATCTTAATGCTTTTAAAATATGACGGTAAAAGACTTGTGTGGCCTTTAAAGTCTAATCAGTCAGCCAAATTGTGCTCTTAAACCTGAACCCTTCAGCAGGAGACAAAAAGGGGGGGAAAGAAAAAAAGAAAAATCAATAAATAAACAGCAAGAAGGCAACGTTTTAAACCGTCTGAAACTCGAGCCCTTTGGCCACAAACTGAAAATAATGGGCAAAACATCAACAAGGATAAAGTTTGACCAGCTGGCTGCACGCGCTGGGGTCCAACCGGCACAATCAAAAACAGCAGTTCACATGGTGGAGCACAAGCCTCCACAAATTTTCTCTAACAGCAAAGCTGCAGCAATCATATCAGTTTATATTTGTTTATCATTTGCCTTCCAGGTTTCATTTTCTGACAAACACGAGCGCGAGTTAAAAACCCGATGGAGAGGCCCGGAGGTTAGATCATCGGGGAATAGACTAGGAGCGCTCTAACTTTTGGCTAAAAGAAGAAAACAAAATGCAGAATGGCAGAAATCCCAGATCTGGATCAACATTGAAATTTTGTTAATGGTTCCTTTCACAAATGGCTAGCTGCCCAACAAATCTCAACTAGGGCTGCCACGATTAGTCGACTAGTCACGATTACGACTAATTTAACAGTCGACGTAGGGCTGCTCAATTAATCGAATTTTAATCCCGATTACGATCTGGGCTTTCAACGATCATTAAAAATGACTGAGCCAATTATTAGCACCTCCCTCGTGCTTTACTCTCGCGCTGCTCCATGTGGCAAATCGAGCGCACCTCTCTGCATTTCGAACACGCGTCACAACAATTAAGATGAGCCGAGGGAAGCTCGGGAAGCTAAGCAGAAGTTATTTGGAGAGGAGAGTGACTGCCGTTGGTTGAAAAGAGGTAGAAAAAACCAAACTTCAGTGGTGTGGAAACATTATGGGTTCGCGGTGTCAGACGTGGATCAAGTAGACACAGTTTGTACGTAGCTGCACCACAGAGCAACACTGCAAAGTTCACTAAACATAAGTTTACATTTTTCCTTTATTTCTTATATTGCAAACATTTGCACTGTTATCAGTATTTGCACACTATTTTATATTATTTTTTTAAAGTCATTATTCAATACATTGTTATTGTTAAATAAATATCGTCAAATGATCGCGATCTCAATTTCAGTGAAAATAATCGTGATTATCATTTTTGCCATAATCGAGCAGCCCTAAGTCGACGCATCGTTTGAAGCTTTGTAAGATCCCAAAAGACACAGGAATGAGTAGTAGGATTTAAGAGTGTAATAATGGACTGAAACGGAAGATGGCAGCACTGCATGTACAAGGATGCCAGCCGCCGTTAAACCCAGAAGAAGAAGGATGGCGCAGCTAGTTAGTTTTAATATTACTCTTATTATTCTTTCTGGGTCACAAAATAAAGTTTAACATATTTTCAGGTGAGAATGTAGCTGTGTAAACCTCAAATATCTGCTCAGTTTATCAAGACACCGCATACAAAAGCGCTCCGACGTTTGGAGACGTCTGTTACCCACCAGCTCGATAGCTCCCGTGAGAACACCGGACTCTCGGCTAATCGTTTTCAAACGCTGTCTTTCGCTACTCAGGTTAAACATATATATAAGTCACTTAGATAACTTAAAAATGTTATTGTTTGGTTTTTTTCCGTATTTTATTTGTTCCTGAGTAAATCGGTTTGGCTGAGATTAAAGTTATAGTTTTTACACAGCTGAATAAACGTCAGGCAGGCAACTGATTATCAGAAGTGTGAGATGCTCCACCGAAACAATCTGCAAATTTCATTAAAATTGAATAAACTATCATCTTGTCTTTATTTTTAGTTAGCACATACCTTAAACACTCCAAGCTATAAGCTAATGATAGTTATATAAGAGCAGATGCTGCTGGTGCAATAAGCTGTACGTTTTACGTCCAATGGATGCATGACCTGATTACTCGACTAATCGCAAAGATAATCGGTGACTAGTCGACTACCAAAATAATCGTTTTTTTCACAGGATGAAAACATTATCATCCTCCACTTTGTCTTATTAGAAAGTAATCATCGGCTATGAAGTGGTCCGACCGTCTCTCAACCAATCTTGCCACGTAAGTGCACCTACCATCCATCTGTGTTTGATTTGCATTTTTTCTAAGACTCATTTCTCAACAAAGAGGATCTTTGTATTTGTTAGACTGGGTGGGAAGCACGTTTAACCAATGCTCAGCTGTGAACACTGTTTATTCTGCTGGTAAACTTGAAGCCATGCTAAAATGATTAAAATAGTTGTACCTTCTCAAACTGTTCCCAAACTAAAAGCTCATGATTGAATTTGCTAGCTCTGGCTGATTTTATAAAACTGTTAAAAGTGAAGCTGAAAGCACAAATCTGACAAATCTGACTACTAAGAATAAGGTGCAGTCAGTACTTTGAGAATTTATTTAAAAGGAAAAAAAAAAAAAGAACAATGTACTTACAAACATAAATTGATGAGCGTATAATTATGTCTTCAAAAAGAGTGGGCGCTAGTTTGTGGAGGCCATCTTGAATACAGTGGCTGTGATGGACGACGCCGTTCTGCCTAACTGCATTTTATGTTTGTGGTTAGAGACCAGCCACCATGTATTACTCCTTTTAAGTTAATTTCAAGATCACAGAGAACTCTTTCAAACTACATGCAACCATTCAACATTTACACCTGTATATTTTATCATCTCTTTGTCATCGCGTTTTTCCTATTGTCCACCGCTGCTCCATTTCCTTCCTCATTTCCCCTCCTCTTCCTCCTCACCTCAAACTTAATCTCCTCAACTTAAGTCAGGACTAACACATGAAAATGTGCATAAACATGCTTATTGATTACCACATTGCCACAACTACATTATGCTAGCTAATGTTAGGCTCGAGTGTCCTGGGAAAAAAAGGGGGGGAAAAAATATCACACTTTCCCTCCAATAAAACAGTGTGACTACAAGTGGCCGAGTCACTTCAAAGAAAGTTTCACTAACAGCAGGTAACACAACATAAACAGCTTTCCTTACCCACTCAGCATATCCTCAACAACTAACCTCAGTATTGCTGTCAGATGGAAGTCAGCGTCACTGACTCATTGACTTGTATCAGCTTTCAACACAAAGTTTTAGAGCCTCCAAAGTAATTAGATGTGGAAACAAAGTATATTGACAGCTGAGGTAAACAGCAGACTGACAGCCTACTCTCAGTGTAGATAAACAATGATCAAGTCCTACTGCAGCCAAGATTATGCAGTTGAAATGGAAGTGGTAAGAAAACAGAATTGACTGCTCACATCTAGTAGTGGTATTTTACACACTTTACCCTTTAAGATGATTTAAAAAAAAAACCCTCTGAGAACTGAAAACAAACAAATGACAGCTTACGATGTATGGAAGCAGCATGTGCATCAGGACATACAGACCTGTGTATGTGAGATAGATCACTGTGAGGAAGACCACACCAGCAGCGAGAGAGACTCCGAGGAAGAACAGTGTCTGGAATTCCTGTCTGGTCAGCCTGTCCTTTAGGTACTGCAGGAACGCATAGGCTTGGAGGAGTGCAAACACACCTGAGAAAAACATACAGAGGAAACTCACACTGAATATTTGAGGAGGTTCCTACTGATGCTGCATTCTGCAGGGAGCAAAGCAAGCTTACACGGTCGAGAAGCACTGTGATTTTAAACAGTATACCCATAAAGCACTCAACAACAGCCCTGCTGGCTACTCACGTAGATGTGAAAGACGAATATTGCTGGACAGCATATTTCAAATGCATGGAACAAATGTGTGTAAATAAACCTTTCTCCTTTTATTGTCTCGTCATTCTTTTTCAGCCCCTTAGGTTATACTTGCTTTTCCCGTTTCCTTCCTCTGTCATTTTTTTGAGCTCTTTTTCCCCAGCGTGCCTGTGTTTGGCAAATTTGATATAAAAAAATTGAAAAGCGTGAAAAGATCCTGTTATCCCCCCCTCTCCTTTTTCATCACCTACCACCTTTCAACAAACCTTCTGTGATATTTCCCTGCTTTTCTCCACCCTCAGCGATCGCCTACAGCAGGTCTCACCCATTTCCAAGGTTAAGCCCCTGCCTGTCTCCTGGAGTGCCGCCATGACGCTAACACGCTTGTCACACCATGCCACTCTGCTTTCCTGCCTCAGGGGCCGACATCTCAGCGGTACCGACAGGTCCATTGCTCTGTCACTCTCTTCCTGCCTCCCACTGTGCTCCGTGAATGCTACCACCAGATGTTCTGAGCAGCTGCTACCCAGAGCGACATAAAACCACACTTGCTCTTTGAGAGCGAGCGGGGAGCCAAAAACGCAGAGAGGCAGAGATGATTTTTGATGGTGCATTCTTCAAAGCCTCTCGTAATGCTGTTTGTGTTGGAGAGATCCAGGAAAACAGGGACACTTCAGAGTACACCTACCTGCTGTGGCGTTAAGTGAATTCTCCAAAAGGCCTCCGCTCATCTTCTTAAAGCTGCCAACAACGTAAATGAATCGTGCACATATGTACGCACCCATCCATGCTGTCAGCAAGCAGATGGGGCTCACACTTGAGAGACGATACTCAACAAGCTTTAATAAGCTACCCACAAGCCAAAATGAACAGTGCTTAAAGAGCTAAGCTCATATGGGTGGCATGTAGGTGCTTACCCATATCCATTTCATAGATGTACCAATGTTCTCCTGCAGACAGAGCGTGACTATCACTGTAGGCACAAGGGGATTCAATTCCTGCAGCAGCCAACCACTCTTAGAGCATGTGCAATCACCAGAGGGTGCTTTGGACATCAACCAAGCCTGCACAGTTCCAGCTTTAATAGACAAACAACTGCAATGAGACCTAACTTTCCATTTGTGGCCACAGTTTATAAACAAGTGTGTAAGTGAAAATGAACCTGCAATATCGTTCACTGTCAGCAGGAGGCGACACCTCTTGCTGGAGAAAAAAGATTGAAAAAAAGTTTAGTAAAAAAACAATTCTTTAGCTCACTTTATAATTTTCCTGATGCCTTTCTCATCACACACACAACCAACCTGAGCCTGCTTCTGTCTGAAGGAAGGACAGTTTCTTCCTGTTAACAGGGAGTTTTTCTTTCCCAGTGTCGCCAAGTTCTTTCTTAAAAGGGGCCACCTGATTGTTTTTTTCCCCTGTATTATTGTAGGGTCTCTACATTGCAATATAAAGCACCTTGAGGCAACTGCTGTTGTGATTTGGTGCTATTTAAATGCAGATGAAGTGACTTGAAGTGAAATTCCAGGCCTTAAACACTGGGTTCAAATCTTATTTAATTCATCTACTAATCAGAATGATTGAACTTCAGATGCATTCATCTGAGAGTGAATGTTAGATAGAAAGCAGGTAGAAAAAAAGTGCTTACGTGAATGGGTGAAGTACGTTGTACAAAGTGATTTGAGTGCTCGAGCAGAAAAGCACCATTTTATACAGAATGATATTCAACTTGCAAATTATGGTCCTATTTAGGGTAAAATATGATAAAGTAGGGCATGTTTCATGCTATGGCTACTTTGTCAGTGGCAGGTCACTAACTTATGAGCGCATTTCTTCAGGTTTTGATTCAGCACTGTTGTAAAGGTTATCACATTTGGAAGTGAAAGATGGGGTAAGCCCAAGAGGGGGGAGACGAACCCAGCCTCAGGACATAGACTAGTGTATTCCTTGTGCAGGTGCCAAGCACAGATAACGGGGAGAGTTACATCAGGAAGGGCATCTGGAATAAAATCTGTGCCAAATCAGATATCGGATCCATTCCCTGTGGTGACCCCTTGGGACACAAGGGAGCAGCCGGCTTACTCACTCATCACCTCTGGTTTCATAACTCCAAGATTGCAATGGGCATAACGCTCAGTCTGAGGCGTTAAAATGGGATATCACTAACTAACAGGTGATGTCATGGTGGCTACATCCATCTCTTATTTACAGTCTATGGTTGTGGCAGAAATTCCCTGACAGTCACAGCAGACAGTTGAAATAACAGCTTTGAATTATAATTTCTGCAATGCGTCCATATGATGAGCAAGGTCCTGAGAGATATATTGCTCAATTATTTTATTCAACCACATTTCACACAGTGTTGGTCTCCAAACTACTCTATTGAAATTCAAGGCACATAATAACTGAAGTGTTTTATCCGAGTTAAAGGGAACAGTCTGAACATTTGTTCAGTCAATATAAACATACTGATTAGATCAGCTGTTAGCACAAATAACTGCTTGTTCCTGCTTTAGGTAGGATAAAGAGAAATATGCTTTTACATTCATGTATTTGTGACATCTGTTTATGAGTGAGTCATAAATTTGGAATAAAGAGCAGCAGTATCTTCCAAATACTGCTGACTTCATCATCAGGTGGCTTGAGCTTTGTAAAGGGGAACCTGTTGTTCCAGGCTGAATAGAGGATCATTCATACTGCAGGTACAGAGGGTGAGACTTACCAGCAGCAGCCATGTGCTCACTCGTCCTGATTGGCTGGAAGCCGACGAAAGGGACCTGCATGGACAGTATGAGGCCCACAATGTAGAAAGTGCTGTAAGCTGTAGAGAGGAGAACAGCGGAGAAACAGGTAAAATCATTCAAATAAAACGACACTAAGAGAAAAAAAAAAGCACAATTTGGGTTCGACTGAGGGAAATCAACTTCGGTAGGGGTATTTAAAGTCTATTGATTTTCACTGTTGTACCTCAGAGGGAGCAAATACAAAATACCTAATCCAATGTCATTTACTGAGAAAATGGGAGTTGGCTCGGCGCGGTGTGGTCGGGAGGCCCGAAGTGAGATGACAGTGCTGAGAACAGTGCAACTCCCACCATTGTAGCTTCAGGAAACCAATTCGCAGATGCACCACTTTAATTAAGATTTCATACTCTTCCTGAAGAGTGTGCCTCGTTTTTGAAGTAGCTCTGACCGCCCTCAGCGATCTTTTTTTCTCTCCACACATCTGCTATTGACTCATGACAGACAGAGACGAATTGCGAGGGAACAGGCTACGAGGCATTTTATTAAACTAGGATTTTCTTTCTTTTTTTTAAACCTCCCTGCTTTTTTTATGTGTTCCTTCATTGCAGTTGAACAACACCTGACTCTGAAAAGAGGCGGTAAGGAATAGAGCAGGTGTCTTTTTCTGTCATCGGAATAAGTCTACAAATATATTTCCCCATCTTTCATTTACTACGAAAAGCGGCATGATGAATGAGGCAGCTATTCTTGAGGAACAGGGAAGACTGTAGAAATTTTTCCAGCTCCTCTAACAGCCCTGCTTCACCAAGCAGAGTTTAATTGTTGTAGGAGCAAAGGTAGGTCAAAGCCCTCTTACGGTGAAGAGCCGATAATTTATTTTCAGTGCTCAAAGACTGTGCTTACCAGTTACAGTGAGTACAACATATAATCATGCAGAGATGATACTTGACATGGTATCATTTATCTTGACCACAATAGTGGCGTCTGCTATGAATTCATCCCGAGCTGAGGACGGTGGAGGGTTCTCCGAGGCAACGGATAACGTGCTGGAGCCACCACATGCATTCGTGAAGCTCTGATGTTATCTGTGGGATAACAAGCCTACCCACTTCACCGGTTCTCTACCTCCGCTATATGCAAAGAATAGAAAAATAAATAAAGAATAAAGAGGATCAGGTAGCAGGTGGATACATTTACTGCTAAGTGGTGTGTGGGTGTATAGGTGTCTGCTGATGATGCTTGCTGTTGTGAGAGACGGGCACAGGCGTGACTGGGCATTTGAGCTTGTTTCAGGGTCAAATGCTCGGGCAGCCATGTTGCGAGATGCATGTGTGCATGAGCGGTGGTTTTCCTGTATAGTTCCCACATTCATATTCTAATGAGAGAAGATCTAAAAACACGAGGGAGTCTCCAATACAGAGTCGGGTATGTGGGCGAGTTTTAAATATCAAGCCGCACGGTGAAAGTTGTCGTCGTCGCACGCTCTGTGCTCGTGTTTGGCGTGTGTGACCATCTTACCGATATAGACTCTCCTACTGTAGCGTTGCATCAGGAGCAGCACAAACACATGCAGCGGGATCAGGTTGATAATAAACACGTAACCTCCCCACGCCGACACCTAGAACACAAATACACAGACATGTCAGTAAACGGACATTCATCATTACTCAGTTTTTTGTGAGTGGGTGGTGGGTGGGTGGTGCCCGTGTAAAACACGGAGGTACCAATGATTTTGTCATGCATTGCTTTGTGGTCTCATGTTTGGCATTTTCATTGTCACTGTTTGGCGCTTAAAGCTGATCGTCAGCGAGCGGGTGTGTTTAACTTTGAAAGCGAGGACACTATTCTCATAACATGCCAATCAAAAGGTAACCACGCTCTAAATTATCTCTTTTTTCCCTTTAACTGGACCGAAAAGTCTGTCTTTGCATAAAGTTTGTAAAGAAACTAATATAGGTATGTTTAAGACTTCAATGCTCATTAAGTCATTAAAAAATTGAAGGAAAGAAAAAGAAAGAAAAACACATTTTTACGAGTGCTTGGATTTCATATGACATGACATATGACACTGGCACCAGAAGGTGACAGTCATGTGTCTACAAGCTGCTTGGCAACCATCACTAAACAACAAAATCTGAAGAATACTAACAACTGCCGGGTGTCACACCAATACAGCCTGTGTGTTGCTGTGAGAGTCGGTGCTTGTGTAGAAACAGGGAAAACAAAGAACAATGCAACCAGCTGTCTAGTGTAAAATCCTATCTCTAATAGAAAGGCAAAACTGTGCAGTCATAGAACTAGAAGCATTAAAATGGCTCATGTAGGCTACGTTTTCCTCTGCAACAGTGTTGGAACCCCCAAATGAATGTTAAACATCTGGCAACATTCAATCTGTTGTGTTAATTCAAACTGTTCAAACCACTTAACCTCACGTTTCCTCACTAGCTTCAAACAGAAGTAGTCATAAACAACTGTTGCAAAAAGCATTTACTTTTATCATCAATTACAATCAGCTAATGGCTCACTCTATATAATGTCAACCAAAACCGTAAAAAAAAGGCCACTGCAGCGTCTCTGAGCTCGAGGCAATGACTATTACTGCCTTGGATCCTCTGACCAACCAAAACCTGAACAGACTAATTCAACGGATGTAAAATCTTCTTTACTGCTGCTTCACTATTAAATGCAGGCACACTGCTGTAAAAAGAAAAACAGACATATACAGATTCAATAAAAGGCTGGCAGTAATACTTTACATGTTAGATGCACCAATAACTTTAAAAGCGCTACTAAAATTATACAGTTTCTGAGGTCTGCTGGGTTTCACAACTGTGGATGTGGGGGCCATAAAACTATGGCCCCAAAAGTGGGGAAGAGAAGAAAAGAAAAAGAAAAAACCCATCACTGACAAGTTTTCAGTTGCCTGTACTTGCAAAGGGCAAATGGAAATGGTGAGAGCATTAGACAGAACAGGATGGAGAAAAAGTGAAAGTACACAGTGAAAGCATGGCAGAGCGAGCGGCGGAGGAAAAGTGAAAGCATGTTCGTGCCAGAATGTGAAACCTCGAAAGAGGCCAAGAGAGCAGAGAGGGAGGAATCAGAATAACATATGCAAACTGTTTCACAACAGCTTTTGAGAGAGATCCCCCATTGTACCTGTTAAATGTGCTGAAAAGATCATTCATTACACTTTCACAATCACAGGAAAAATAAGCATGCGTCATGTCTAATTGATAAACGACAATATCCCGCAATGAATAAACAGAGCCAAAGGAAAATTTCTAAATAAGTTCCTCGCAAGTGTAATTATCTTTTGGCAGTCATTCGCATCTGTTCACTCAGATGTTGACAGTCAATTAGTAACAGGCGGACCGTGACTTATGTGGATGCAAGAGATGACTTCAATTTAAGTATCGTTTTCACTGTTGACACAAGGATGGCTAATCGAGTCCCTGCTGCTGACTGGCTGGGAACTAATTGTAAACATCCCAGTAGGAGCACAGTGACAGAGGCTAGCTGCTGCACTCGACCAAATGCAACATGTCTGCTGTGTTTGCCAAACACAACATTATGTACGTGTGTGTCAGTTATGTCCGGCACTCCATTTTGTCACGATGATGCTACAAAGTCTATTTTGAGCAGCTGAGCAGATGTTTACATCCCTGCCCGTCAAGCCAATGACATTACCATCCAGGAAGCACTAGCAGCTAGCTCGAACCAATCGCAACATCGTCTCCAGCAAATTGTATAAGCATGACAGAGTCAGGAAAACAGATAATGCAGAGTGGGAGTTTGAATAATGTGGAGGAGTGTTTAATAATCAATATTCCCACACAATATAGAACCAAGACTAACCGATCTCCCTGAAGTATTAAGCAGCCACGGCTATAATAAAATGTAGCTCTAAACAGCTCATTAGGACTGCTGCTCTCTCCTGAATGTGCCCCTTTTTAAAGAAAAGGGTAATAAAATAAGTCCATATGTCGCTTGTGTTAATTTAAAAAAATAAAATAAATCAAGTATACCACCTCCTTCCATCAGGTTAAACTTAATGAAAACAGGCCGTTTAAAATATTTATCGCTCTGAATAGAACATTATTTAAATGCATTAACGACTCAACGTTACAACAACACTTTTTTAAAAACTTGCTTTTCCGCTTTGGGTATAAGAGAATCAGGCCACAAGCGTGGAAGCGGAAGTCTGGAGAAATTCCAATGGCCTAATTGTTATTAACACAAAAAAGTGAGGTCACTATCATTTGTACTGATACTTTCAGCTGCTTCCCACGTTTCCCTCGGGGTTGCCACAGTGGATGGATCCACATGCTTCATTTGTCAAAGATTTTACGCTGGATACCCTTCCTGATACATTTTTCCAGACTGGGAGTACACCAGCTTGTCAGGCCCCCTGAGGGTGGGGGTCTCCCATCCCAGAATCGATCTGTGGACGAAATGAGCACATTTTTGTCTTACAGCTGTAGAAAATGAAAGGTTTAAGAGTTTCTGTACCAAATGAGCTGTAACGCAGGGCATACTGGAACATGGAGCCAGAAATAGATTTCCATGCTTGATATCCTGAGAAATTAGCACCAAGCCCAATATATTTTTAATCAAGACTTCTCTCTGAGACTACACTTGAGGATAATGATGCTTTGAGCTAAATGGTACAATAAGCACAATAACAGTGACTATGCTTCCATGTTTAAAGGTAAAATTCACTAAATAGCTTTAAATACATCACAAAACAGCAGAAAAAATATTTTTCTTTTAAACTGATAATGGCAGGTGACGAACTGCAATTAAGTCCACGGATTTGCACCATGGATTTGTCTAATGTTCATGATAAAAGACAATCCTGTGTGAAAGAGCAGGAACAAGCTCCATTTGAAATTATAGCTCTAAACGACAGTCTAGCCCGAGCCACAGGGTAACAGCAGAGGGCAGGAATCAGAAAATGTTTGGAGCCAAGTCTTTTAGCCGTTATCGCTCTCTGCATTTCATAGCTGGCTTATCTGATGACCACAGGGCCACTCTGAAGAGGCTATAGAGAACACAGCACGCAACACAGAGAAGGGCTTTACTCTGAATGGGTGTGTGCACGATGTGTGGACATCCATCTGTACACAAGTGTTTGCAGGCTACGTGCCCTCACTAGGAACCACTGATTATTTACAAAAAAAAGGGAAATAAATTGTATTGTTCCCCCTCCATAATGCATACTGTGGGGCCCACACACACACACACAAGACATGCTAGCATACTCACTCCACAGCGCTCCAAGTTCGTACTGGTGAACGACAGAGAGAAACACACCAGGGAGTTCAGTTCTCACTTCCCGCATGAAGGGAAAGAACGTATGCAATGCCAGTGGGAGAGACTGATTCACATATGATGAGTCAACCTACTGTAATTCATGTCTACAAGATATCTAATCTAATTATATTGATAATTTGGTATACATCAGCTTTTTCTCCCAGTTTACCTTTGTTGAGAATGGCTTCTTGTGTTTTTGATGCTTGAATGATTTTAGTCAGTGTTTTGGCTTAAACACAAACCAAAGAAATACACATGTGCTCATCTGAAAACGATCAGGTATGAATGAAAAAGCAGCTAATGTCCAAAGGAAAACGTCAAAACCTTCAGAAAACCTAGAGAACTTTCACTCAAGACTAACCTCAAAATGCCAAGCAAGTCTGGCTGACTGGAAGCAAAATATTAAGAGGGACAGCTATACACCTTTGCACAGTAATGTAATCTTTCAATTTTCTGTCATTTGGAGATGATGGATCAGTGTAACAGCTCATCACTTTCAAATAGAAAAATAAAATAATGCAAGAGGACTATAAAGTCGCTAAATGTACTGACAATGCAGTGAACTGACATAATCCAAAACTCAGGTACAGCCCTAGCATTCAGGACAAGAAATAAATACCTGATTAAGTGAAGGAGCTGCAGACATGCCCTGAAATTACAGGCTTCTTTACTATAGGAGGGTTTAAAAGTAAGAATAAGCCAGTGCTTCTGGATTTAACAAGCAGACAGCGCAGCTGATGCATGCATCTGTTTTTGCTCTCTACAGCTTCTCCCTCCTTTACTCCAGCCTCACCGCTGGAGGGTTGAAAGGAGGATTTTGCACAGCTGCCAGAAAGGTTCCTGTGGCTCCCGTCCATCAGTCTTTCCAACTGCTCAGATCCTCTTCTTAATCTCATCCTTCTCTGCCCCCTCTCTTCTGATTATACCAACATTTAGGCAGGGGATTTCACCCTCTGTCTCCATATATGCCTTGAAAATGACACATTCAATTAAGCCCCAGGGGAAAACATAGTTTTGGCCATTTCCTGATTAAACTGACAGCATCACATGATATAGTGGGTTAAAGATAAATAAATAAAGGCGGGTTAGCCAGTGTTTGCAGTTCTTTGTGTGCAATATGAGAAAGCGGGTGCTGTTAGGACCTTGGTGTTGTTGGAGATGTACAAACCTAGTTCATCTGCAGAGGGAGGTTAGCTGCAGACAGTACAGAGAAACATTGGGGGAGAGAGAGAGAGCAGGTGTGAAGGAGAGGAAGTAGTAATAAGGAGAAAGAAGCATGGAGACACAGTGTTCCCTTCCATCTAGAACATCGCAATGTTTTCTCCTTGTGGTGTCTTATCATTCTGTATTTGTCACCATCTTTTTGCCCCCTGCTTATCTCTCCATCCCTTTGTCTCCATTCTCTCATCTATTCACCCTTCCACTACTCTTCTCTGTAGTCCTATCTGTCCACACACCCACTGGACAGAGTCTGATCGATGAAGCTGGATTTTGGTAATCTGTTTCATTTGACATCTCTCCCACTGATGGCCACAGAGATTTAGTCTGGAATGAGCCAGAAGCCCGAGATTTCACAGGCACTCGTGACCGTGACACACACACCAAGAAAAAAAATGCAAACAATCTGTCCCTGACGCACTGTGCTTGGACCGTCTTTTTATCTAATCCCTGTCGTCAACTCCCTGGATGAGCTTGTGCCCGGATTCATAAATAAGGCAGGAAACACCGGATAAACCGTCCCTCCAAGTTTCCATGCAACACCATGTGACTGCTAGATTGAGTGGACAGCCATTCCAATGCTACCATCTCTGCTCCTCTCTTTTTCTTCTTTTTTTTTTTTTAATTATGGCCCAGTTCTGAATTAGCGCGCACGCACACACACACACACACACACACACAGTGGAGCATGCCAAGAAAGACAGGCTAGTTCTATGAACCAAAGGCAAAGGACCTGTGTTTTGAATAGTTCAATCAGCACGTATTTAAATATAGTATTCAAGGATCTTAGAAATCGCAGACAAGAGCCGCAGGTAGCACTTTACAGACGTCAGCTGCAGTGTAAGAAAATTATTCCACAGCAGGGAGAAAGTCTGGCCGCCAGGATGAAGCACATCCTACAGCATGAGAACATAATGTCTCCTCAGAATCCACCGGTACCAGCGCATTCTAGCGCAACTATTGTGAAATGTTCTATTAGGAAGTTGCTTCATATATAATATAGACTCATGAAATACTAGGTATACCTTTCAGGTACGCAGTTGGACTCCCTTTTGCCTTCACCGCTGCCTTAATTCTTTGTAGCACAGGTTCAACAAGTTGCTGGAAACATTCCTCAGCCTCTGGTCTCCATTGACATGAAAGCATTACACAGTTTCTGCAGATTTGTCTGCAAATCACATCAGTGATGCAAATCTACAATTGCACCACATCATTCCAAAGGTCTTCTACTGGATAGAGATCTAGTGACTGTGGAGGCAATTTGAGCATGTTCAAGAAACCTGTTGGACACTATTCAAGCTTTGTGATGTTATCCTGTTGAAAGCAGCTATCAGATGATGTACACTGTGGTCATGAACGAATGAACGTGGCCAGCAATATTCAGGTATTTAAACAATTGTACACTTTGGTTGTAACGAATGGCTATGTGAGTTACTGTTGGTATCCTATCAGCTTGAAGCAGTCAGGTCATTCCCCTCTGACCTCTGGCATCAACAAGGCATTTTCGCCCAGAGTAAATGTCTTGCCGCTCACTGGATATTTTCTCTTTTTCAGGCCATTCTCTGTAAACCCTACAAATGGTTGTGTGGGGCGGAATCCCAGCAGATCAGCAGTTTCTTAAATACTCAGACTACTTGTTTCAAAGTCACTTAAATTTTCAACTCCAAGTTCAAACTGCATCAGTTTGAACTTCAGCAGGTATCCTGCCCATGTCTACATGCCTAAATATACAGAGTTGCCACCATGTGATTGAGTAATTAGATATTTAACAGGCAGTGGAACACGCGTACCTAACAAATTTGCTGCTGCATATATGTTAGTTTACATTTTTGAAGGACTGAAGCACAAAAATTGGAATGATAGGTGATTTTATGATCGTGATGTTATGGCAGTCATGCAAAAAAAAAATCCAATAGTAATAAATAGCAAGATAAGAAATCGAAAGAAATTATTTGTCAAGAGTCGCTATTAAGAAGCCTGGAACCAGAACTGATAATCTTAATTACACTAGGCTCCAATTACTTTTATTATCGACTACACTGTATGGTCGTTAGAAGACAGGAAGTACGCCTGTTACAATGACTTTGAGACACAATGCATTATGCATTTTATTCACTATAAAATGAAAAAAAAAAAACATACTAAAGAGGGTTAGCATCAATCAGTTTTGCAGGTTTAAATTAGTCAGAACCCTACTAAGTTACCCATTGTGTTTGAGTTTGTATGCAAAATATTCTTACCATGTAGAAATAGGACAGACAACAGCCAATGGTCCAGAATACGGAGCCTGTCTTCACCGATTTAACCTAAGAGGACAAACGGAGAGCAGAAAACAATTCAAGCCTCAAAGCAGTTTTTTGACCATGTATAATTCAACATAAAAAAGGATATGTATACCTTCTGTTATAATGACATTCGGCACTATTCAGAATACACCAGAAAAATATGATATGTGGGCATGGAGTGCAGACAGCCCTATGCCCTGCTGGTTTACTTTATTTGCTTTATTCACTGCTGAAACACCATCAAATCAGAAGCTTGTGTAAAAAAAAAAAAAAAGGAGAGAGAGAGAGCTTAGTACACTTAGTATGGCTGAAAGTGCTAAAAATACATAACTTTTAATCCTTGAAAGAAGTTTAATAATCACAGCGCAATGATCATAGCCGATATGGAACAGCCAGCTGCCGTCAGAGAGATAAGGCTGGTTCAGAGTAGACCAGAGGCAACATCTTGTAAACAAGCTCTTCTTCCGAGCCACGGGGTGACACAGAAAGTAAGAGTACACATTTACATTAAAAAAGAAAAAGTACACACACAGACACACACACACACACACACACTCACTCTTCACAACAGAAACGCATTCAACAGTGACCTTTAAAATGATCAATCTCAGAGAGACTACCAGGGAGAACGGCAGTGTGCGATGTTGTCAAGAAGCTTTATCGTAGCCAGCAACGCGTAAGATAAGCTGAAAATGGGGGAAATCGATAACTGCCAGACCAAGGTGGTCTCACCTCCTCAAGCTAGCCAGCCCATTGGTCAGCCAATCAACCCAAATGCAAAAAATTAACAGTCCTCGAGCAGTTCTTTACTTGGCAGATGGGGCAGGCTGCTCTATCTGATTATAAATCTCATCCATTAGAAGATAGATCTTAGCTTTGTTTGTGGGAAAAGTGACAATATTTTAAAGCCTCGTGGTGCAGTTTGGCTTGGCATGACAGAACAAATTAAGATGAGATCTTCTGCACTATGAGAGATGAGACAGATTTAATATTACATGCCCTGATCATTGATTTAATCCCACCACAAGCCCATTTATCTTCCTTTTTTTTTTTCTTTTAAACCCACAATCCAGTAATAACCACGGCCCAATTACACTGTTTTTTGGCAAGCTCATTGGGTCTATAATTTAAGTCAAGTCAAGAGAGAGACTTTGTATAAAAAGCACTTTAAGCAGCAAAGAGCGACACTTTTTTTTTTTTTAAATTAGTGTGACACACAAGCCAGTTTAAAAAAAAAGAAGAAAAAAAAGTACAGGATTAAAATGATCACTTGTTTTTATACTCATACTCCACTTCAAAGATTAATCATCTATCAAAACAATTCTGGAAGAACTAAAGATGAACTTTATGGAAGTAAGTGGGTTGTTGTGTTGTCACAGTAAAGCTGCTCTTTTCTTTGTGTAGTGAGCTAGCATAAGCATTTAACCGTGTCACAGATGTGTAGTTATTCGAGTCCTTTCTAAGATAACATGACAAAGTATGCTCAAATCATCCAGGTAAAGAAATCCCCAAAACTGGATTCTGTTCATCTGGAGTTATTTTCAAAGTTCAGTTAGCTCCGGTCCTTTCATCTTCTCCCTTCTCTAGCATCTTGGACTCCAGTTGGCATTGATACCCTTTCTTCTGCCCTGGAGCTCCACAAAGAGCTGGAGGGCAGCTCCAACCAGAACCTGCAGCATATGCTAACATGCCAGACTTGCTGAGGCTGCAGCGCACAAGAAGGATACTGCCACACAGCTGCAGGTTGATTTCTTTTGCCATAATGAAGCAGCCTTTCCTGATAATTCTCAATATTTTACATATCAAAGTATTTTGCAAATCAAATATTTGCTGATAAGGGACTTTTAAATACAGCTGTTGAACTGTATTCTGTTATATTAGGCTTTTAGTTACTAATTTATGCAAATGTTTAAAAAAAAAACAACTAGCACACACTGCCAAAGGCAGAACCACCACAACACAACACTAATCTTGTAAATGGCTCCACGCTGCGTCTACGTTTCTTTGTTTCTGAATGAAAACAAGCATTGTAGCAGAAAAGAATGGCAGTAGTTACTGTACAAGCTGCTGTACTCTCCTCAGAAAACATTCTCCTTCGGGTCAGGGCCAAGGCTAGCATGTAGCCTTTTGCTGTAAATGTATGTATAAAATTGTGTTCAACTGGTGCCTCTCCCCCTGCCCCTATTGCACTCCCTTTGTGAAGACAAACATTACACCGCGTGATACGAGTCCAGCTAATTAAATGGATACTGAGAAAAAGAATGAAATTCCTGTTATAGCCATCTGTGGAGAGGACATGGGAGTCAGAACAAGAGAGGGCGACTGTGCAACCGTGTGCTGCTGTTCAAATTGGCATCTTAGCCATGCTGGGACTCTAGTGTGTGTGAAGGATTCAATTATAGATTATGTGAGGGTGTGTATGTTTTAGGTTTGGGAAGGGTGGGGGTAAACAGAGATTAAACAAGTGGTGTTGAATGGGTTAGCAGCAGATGAAATGAAGGAGTCTGTTAATGAAGATTGGGTAGGACTGGAGGGAACCGCTCCGAGTTTCCACCACAGAGTGGAGAGGACAGGAGTAAACAGAAATTGAAGAAAGGAATCAGCAAATAAAATAGAGGAAGAGGAAGTAAGGCGAGCAGAACAAGGAAGAGGTGAGAAAAAGCAGAACAAAGCAAGAGCTCAACAATGGCAGGGACAAAGAAAGACAAAGACAATTAAAGGGAGACAAGATGGAAGCAAGACGGAGGAGGAGGAAAGGAAAATGTAAGAGACAAATGTGGGTAAATGAGACTGATAATGGGAGGCAGTGGTGCATGGCCAGAATGATTGTTTTTCGAGGCCCTTGCCAAATAGATTGGAGGACTGAATTGTACTAGGTGAGTGCAGAGGGATTCCCCCCCCCCCTGATAGCACTGCTCAGAGTATTCTTGGATGAGAAGAGAAGCTTCTTTAGAAACCAAAAAGTCCACCTGCCTTCTTTTTAAGCACTTAAAAATGCCATAATGCAGTTCATCCAGATTCAGTGCAGAGCCACAGCTCACCTCAAGCTCACCTCTTACAAATATTCACTCGACTGCAGCTCTCTGCTGAGTTTGCAGTCTTTTCTGCTCAACTTATCTCAGCTAAACTTTTCTTTTTTCTTCTTTTTTCTTTGCCATTTCATTTCAGTATTTATTAGCAAGTCAAATGATTTCTCAAAGATGTCATTTTTTACAGCCCCATATGAGCTGATAAAATCATTGTCATTTGTTCTTTGTTTTTAGTCATTTAATCTAGCTCTGGACGGTAAGGCCAAAAGTTTGTGTCAAAAAAAGATTCTGGTGGTTTTACAGTATATCAGAATTGTTACTACTACTGCTATTCTTGGATAAGAAGGTCTTTACATAG
>NW_005187503.1:2221561-2223312 GCF_000239375.1 Pundamilia nyererei | reverse complement strand
AAAAATTAAGCCAATGAGCGAGTGCCTTATACCTGCATCCTATATGAAGGCTGCTGAAAGGCAATAGTTGTGGATGCAAAAAAGACTTTAAAAAGATGCAAAAAGATTCATTTTGTGGCATATTGATTCAGATTACTGGTAAGATAAAGTTATTGATCTCAAAAAAGGACAATTCATTTGTAGCTTATCCACCCAGTATGTTACTTAATTACTCCCTAACAATTGTAATGTTATACTATGTATAACATAATTTGATTACTTTTGCTTTTCCTCGTAAAATGACCTAAAGTGCACTCATAATTACCATTTATCTACAAAAACCTTTAGGCTATCGTCCCTAAAGCATTCGCTATTCTAATGAGGACACATGAGGATCTTTCTCTTAGTATTTATGTATGAACACAAAGCCAACAGCACAAAGCAAAGATGCAAACCAGCACAAAGAGACCTTAAAGCGATCGCCAGAGTGATCCTACTTAAAAATATCAACCAGTAGAAACAGAGGCTTCAGGCTGACTGCTCTTCACTGATTTAGTTATCTGTTGAAGGTCTGCTGAGCTGGGGTCTGCATTCAAAGAGCCAAAGTTGTGTTAGCAGTCTAATGCAGTTCTGTCCTGGATGCAATTTGCACTTTACCATAGTGCTGCTGTCCTTTTGAGCAATAAAATATAAATAAAATGTCCATATCCCTGCTGTAGACAGAAGACTGCGCCTCCATTTTCCTCTTCCGCCAGACGAACTGAAATCTACTGATTGTTGTGCCAGTACAAATGGAATGCATACACTGACTAACAATTCCAAGGAATTGAATTCTTGGGAATCGAGAACAGATTCCCATCTCTAATGAGGTCGACAAATAAATAGCGATAAACAACAAAATTCATAAAAAATAAGTAGATATGTGAACAACAAAGAACAATCAAAACAAGGTAATCTAAATAACCTTAGTCTTAGGCAATGAAGTATCTATTTGTTCTACACTGGGGTAAAATGTAGCAGCGACCTGAGCGCAACCTTCCTGAACATAAATAACAAAACATGGTCAGGATGTTTTTGCCATTTTTTTAAACACCTTTCTGCTCCACCGTCATGACTTTGGAGCATGCATTAACAATGCTACTGAGGGAGTTTCCTAACAAATAACAAGATGATCAAAGAAAGTCTTAAAAGTATTAAATATGACAGGAAAAATAAAAACAGAACGCAGAGCACTGCGCAGGTCGAGGAATTAACCTCTTACCCCTAAGATGGCACTATGACGCAGCTATTCCAGTTTATTCCTGTGGAATTCAAAGAATTTCACATTTTTCATGCATTGAGATTGTCTCACCGTTGGCTCCACTTTCTCATAGGGGCACATTGTTTGTGGGTGTTGGGTTTATTATTTATTTATGTTTTCAAACGGACTAAGACAGGGAGACAGATAACCACCAGACACTTTACAATCACCAGTCAACTTGACAAGCAGGTCTTCAGACAGGTTAGAACTAGTGCTGTTCGATATAACGATATATATCTGATGACGATATAAAAACGTCTATCGTTTGTTTCGTGGTGTCGCAAAATAAACTGTTTGCGGCAATATTTTTTTCATCGTTTTGATGGTCACTGTAGTGGCTATATTCATTTCTTAAAGTTCTCTCTTTCTCTTATATTTTATATAACCACACTATGGACGGACAAGCGCCTGTTTTTATGCATTGTGGTTAGCAACAACGATGGTAACACCATCGTGTGTCCGCTTGTTTATG
>NW_005187503.1:2174347-2221113 GCF_000239375.1 Pundamilia nyererei | reverse complement strand
ACACATCATGCCACCTAACTGTGTTTTATTGTCTAACTCATGTAACCGATCTAACTACACTATGAGGTAAGGTTGGAAGGTTAGTTAGTGCGCCACTCTCCCCTACTTTAGCACATGGTTGATGGACTAATTTATATAGTGTTATATTACTCTTACTTAGATACAGGAGCTGGGGATCAAGCTACCACCAAATTACTGGGGACGGGGACTTGGTTAATTTCAGAAAACTAAAGTTGACGTCTACGTGGTCCAAAAGGCCATTAGAAATATTCAAGTCTTATTATTATATTATAATAGTATTTATCATAACAGCCACCATCTAATGGCTAAAAGCTTTAACAAAAAATTCATCACAAAAGAGTTTATGACTCAGATCTCCTGTGAATGACTTCCCCGTAATCATAAAGCACTATATAGCTTTGTTATACTGTGTTCCCCAACAGGTCCCTGAGGTCATGTGATCGGGGCTTGCTGGTTGTCCATCACACGAGGCTGAAAACGAAAGGTAACTGTGGCCCCCAGACTCTGGAACTCTCTCCCTTTGAGCTTGAGATCTGTGGACTCAGTGGTCTCTTTTAAAAAAAATTTAAAAAAAGCTAAAAACTTGTGTTTTTAAACTTGCTTTTAGTTCATTTTGTTCTATGTTTTAGCTTCTGTGAAGCACTTTGTGCTTTTCATCTTGAAAGGTGCTATACAAATAAAATGTTACCTTACTTTTTACTTACTTTACTTTCAAAATGGAGGATCACTGGTTTCACATGTTGTTTCATAACCCCTGCTCGTCACATATTTTCCTTCTTGTTTTTAAAAAGCGAAACAGCCAAAGGTTAAACGCCAATCTCAAAGGTTCAAAACACAACTTTAAAAAACGATGACATCCTGGTAACTGTGTCCATCTTTTAAACCATCTATGCTTGCAGCTTGGAAAAGCCCCAGGGGACCTTTTTTGTTTTTCCCATTCACTGGCATTAGATTTTTAAAGCACCATCACATTATGCATGACGACAGTATAATATGAGGATATACCGCCCGGTTCAAATTTAATCTCTTCTGACTTTTGAGAAAATGTTATGAGTGTGGTGTTATATGCTGGTCCCAAAAAAACCATAGCCTGCATTCAGACCTTACATTACAGAAGAGAAAGAAATGCCAGTAACCTGCTGTATCTCTAAAATACACACGAAAGCCTGTACACATGTGTGCATACACCTCCCAAATATGTTTGGTTTACCAACACTCACTGCATGTTTGAGGATGTAAACGCTCCCAGTGTTTGCAACAATCATCAGTTCAGTTTCACTCCGCTGAGCCGGTACACACAGAGACAGCTAGGGCTGTTGTATTGGGATTTAAATTGTAGGCACAACAGCAGAGCTCAGGCAGCCACCTGGACACTAAACTGTAGGAGCATTGCCAGATCAGTGACAGCGAGCGAGTTCAAAAAAAGGGCCACAGAGCTGTCCGCAAGCACGCTCCAGTATAGTGACCCATACTACCTTGAAACCGCATGGACAGATTCATCCATACATGATTTGACAAAGTGACATAAACTTGGATGGCTAAATCCACGGATGGATAAAAGGTCCCTTCAAAGCCTGCGGCAACTTCCCTGCCAGGCTTCTTACACTGTGACACACGGCACTGAGTCACGGTGTGATGAAATACCTGCATCGCTACTTCTACCTGGATAAAAGCCTCCACGGCTCAAGATGTTTTTCCACTTGAGTATAACACAAACCTTGAAGGTAAAAATTTAAAACTGCATAAATAGACAGTGTCCTACCATTACTGCTGAAGATTAGCTGTGGCATGTTCAGTAAAAGCACTTTCTCATCACTAATTGAACTGGCCTTGTATGAGGAAGGTTACAAGCACTAGTTTCATTAGCCCTTCTAACGCTAGGTTTCGGTACTATTCAGCAAATAAATCACACGATGAAAGGGAAAAAAGCTCCATGTTTGTAATAACATAAATTTGAGGCATTTTTTGAAATAGTATTATCTTTTTAAGTCTGCTTTCATTGGATGCCTGTTGCCTTTTGCAGTTGAGGTCTGTGAAAAATTCTGAATAAATCAAACAGTAAACACGAAGAGACAATCAAAAAAAAAGCAAAAAAAAGCAAAAGTTGAATCGTTCTCGCAGTTAAGACCAGATGCTTCTAAAACTCAACATGCAAACAATGACGTGAAAAGGAAAAAGAAAAAACACACCAAAAACGTGGGCCTATATTACACTCCACTGCAAACACAGACAGCTGAATACCCAACAGCTCAGCAGGCATTCCCAATATACTTCTTTGAGGTCCACCATCTGGGGTGCACGAGTTGCAGACGACAAACATGTCATCATTCACTCTCTAGTAGACGCACGGTATTCAAGGTGGACACGGAATTCAAAGTGGCTTCCAGATGTCATTTTAACATTTGCTCAAACTGTTCTGAAATTAGTGCTGGCTGGCATGACCAAACATCTTGCAGTATATAAAAAGGAAATCTACATTTAAACTCCATTAAGGTAATATACATTTGGCACAAGGCTACAGAGTTAGGCCCCTAACAAGCTGCCTGCTCTGCTTTTAGATTACCTGTAATGGCACCTTTTGTCACCACTAATTTTAAAGAAAGGCACCATCTGCCTCATTGGTGTGAATATAACAACCTCAATTCTGACTTATTCGCCCAAACTTTGTGGCACAAATGGTTCTGCCATCAGGAGAATACAGGTGTTCTACAGCACTGAGTGGAGAACAATGCAATGCATATTTAAAGCACATGGAAATTGCTTGCTTGGAAATTATGAATGGCAGATCCAGCAACTTTACCTGAAATGTTCTTATTTCGGTTTAGGACCTGCAAAAGCTGATTATGTTGAAGGTATGCAGGCTCTCCACATGAATTTATTCAAGCTCATGTAAAGAGATTGTAAATCAAGCAGGGTGCTACTCATAAGCTTAATAACCCTTACTGTTCAATCTGTCAAAATAAAGTGTGAATTCATTAATTTCACTGATTCTATAAAAAAAAAGAAAAAAGTACAACATTGTTAACTGGCTTAAAAATGTGTCCATTATAACTTAAACACATTTACAGAATAATAAAACTCCTTCATGCACACAGAGCCAATGTGAAAACAACCCACAACCTTGGTTGACATGTTTACCAGTTACATATCTGCAATGCTCAATTTTGTGTGTGTGTGTGTGTGTGTGTGTGTGTGTGTGTGTGTGTGTGTGTGTGTGTGTGTGTGTGTGTGTGTGTGTGTGTGTGTAGTAATTGACTCAGGCCAGCGTGAGCTGAGACCGAACATTTGTCCTGAACGCTTTATGTGCAGTGATGTACAGCATTCAAATTCGCATCTGCATAATTGTGTGACTTCTGCAGGCTGTATGCAGCTTTGAGCCATGGAGACATTTTTTTAAATCAGTTGCATGCGGTTGAATTACATCACCGAAATAATGAAAAATAGGGTTTTCTAAATAAATTGGTTATATAAATATGTTACATTTGTCTGCCACATTTCTGTGAATCTCATATACTGGACGTGAACCAGCCAGGAATTACATCTTCCTACAATCACGCAGCTACAGTCAGTCAATAATAGACATGTGGCTTATATGCATAAGTCCCCTGGCCCCAATAGGATTGTAGCATTCTATCATGTAGTAATCTTTCTAGATAATACCAAAGCTTCTAAGCAGAAAAAAAGAAACCCTTGTGTCATTTGCCAAAGTAAACTGTGCTGCAGAATCAAAGGAAATGCACAGAGAATCCCAACGATGAATTAAACCTGGGATGCTATTGTAATTACATTACTGTTATCATTTATGCTGTCTAATTTATGTTTAAAAAACTCAAGGATAAAGGCTAATGATGCTGTCAAACACTGTGCGTTATAGCTGCTTAGGTTTACAGCCAGCCATGGTAAACGCTTTCAAATGACAGACTCATCAAGGAGCAAGTTTTCGTGGTAGTCGATGGAGGCCGAAGAAAAACATCAATGATTCAGCAACCTGTAAAACCACCTTTAGCCACAATAACTTGAAGTAATCATTTTCTGCATCTCTTTATCAGTCTCACATCGCCTGGCAACCTGTCGAAACGAGCCATACTTGTTCACTCTTTTGCGGCTGAACAACTATGACTTGTTCGACATGACAGTTCAAGACTGCACTGTGATGAACTTTAACATTTAACATGAACATTCAAGCCTGCAGAGTCTGAGATGTAGCTCCTGGGTGTTTTTTATATGGTTTTTTTTTTTTTTGCCGTTTTTGAGCATTGCAAAAAAATCTGACAAAAACTGCCAAAACATCTGCTTTTATAGAGGTGCTCACACCAGCTGATGAGCACTCACTGACTGTATTTGATAAGCAGAACCTGTTATTTACCGCTTAGTTCCTGTGGAAGCAGTAGGGTAAGTTCAATTTCCCCTTTCCCCATGCATATTTGAGAGAAAGATTTGCAAGCAGAGGCAGAAACAGAGGCCTGTAAGAGTTGCTATCTGCTAAAACTGTCTTCCAATCAATTCCGTGTCTTCAGTGATCACTTTTATATTGATAAAATCTACAATATTAAATTTGTCCTCCCTGAAAATACCCCCGCCATTTTTATTTGACACCTGCTCAGCACAGGTTAACTGCAGAGGTGGGCAACTGCTTCTCTGTAGCCTGCAGCCTTTATATTCTATCCCTGCAGTCCACAGGAACACGACGTGATTTCATTAATAGAAAATAATTTTATGGACTCAGTGGGATGGCACAATACTGTATGAACAGGAAGCACTGTATGCTCACTTTGTGCTAATGAAAGGCCGTAATATTTACACTTTCAAAGAATCTGCAGCTCTTCTCCAATAATTCTCTACTCAGCACTGAAAACTGGACTGACCCTGAATTTTATGTTCCTCGTAGCAGAATGATGACTAACAGGGATGCATTTCAAGTCTGATATGTTGGAAGCATATAGCAAGGACTACATAATGACACTTTCATGACTTTAATTTAATTTTGTGACGTGTCTGTTGCATTTTTCCCCCTTCCTCTCTCATCACCGTTAGCACTTTAACCTTGAATTCCATCTTTTGCTACTTAAACATCATTTTTGCATGGACTTCTTCCATCATCTGCTCTTAAGCTGTATTTCTATGTGGCCAATAGAAGCTCAGCTCAGCTCTTTAATGTCAAGAGAAACCCAGTTATGGAGAAAGACACAATTACTTCCATTTTCAATAAGCTGGAAATATTAAATTTTTTCTATCTTAGGATGAGTTTAAGCAAAGCAGGGAAAAAGTCAGTGAACAGACTTAGCTCAATACAGAAGGAAAAAAAATCCGCAGTACTTGTCAAGGTCAACGGCAATAACAAGGAAGAAGTGAATGCTGATAAAAACTGTTTGCAGAGCTCTTCATTTTCACACAGACAAATACAAACACACGCTCGTATACAAAGGCACACGAGATGCATTCTTAGTAAGAAAGCTGCAGGGCTGAAAGGCAGCTGCTGATGCAACTGAAAGAGTGGATAGACTGAAAGTAAAGTCTGTTTCAGGCATCTTTCAACTTGAAAAGCTTCTTCCTTCCACCTGCTGTGGAAAATATGTTGCAATGCAGTTGCTGCAAACATTCAGGCTGTATTTTAAAAAAACAAAACAAAAGACTCTTCTCATCTGCCTTGTTAGCTCAAGGATAGGCCGCATTTATTGAAGTAAAAAAAATAAATAAATAAATTGTTGAAGGCAGGGGGGGGGGAAAAACTAAATAAAACAAGGTTAGCCACTTTATGAACAAACACTCCGTTCATTTCATGCATTTTTAAAAAGGAAAGGAAATTGGGAGAGGAGATATTCAACCTTTAAAAGGGAGATCTTGTCAATTCTACTCTTAAAGGTCATCATATTGTGAAGGTTTTATGGTGCAGCATGTCGTTTCCGGGGCTTCACGTGGTGCACAAAGAAGCCTAGCATGCCTTTCAAGGTTGTGGATAAATAATTCAACATCTATGAAAAGTAAGATTTGAAAGTGGGGCTACTTTTGTGGGTAAAATCCTCCCCAAAGAGTGAGCATGAATCTGATTCCTCACAAAGAAGTTTAAACTGTCTCCTCTATACAATAGGATTCCTCCTTACGGCACTTTTAAGTCTGAACTTACCCAGAGGTAGTAGGTGAACTGCAGGGCGAAGATGGCGATGCCCTCATTGTCAAAGGAGCCGGCGACGGAGCGAGAGATATAACCGGGGACGATGGCGATGAAGCAGGCTGCCAGCAGCCCGGCACCCTGGTTCCACAGCTCCCGGGTTAGCAGGAAGGTGGAGATGGCGGTCAGGCCGCTGAACACAGGCGCAAGAAAGACGCACACATCACGAATGTGGACGGTGATGTGGAGCATGTTGAGCACGTAGTGGATAAGGCCTGCAGTCGCCATGAGCCCTGGGTACACCTGAGGGAAGGTTTAAAAAAAAAAAAAAGAAGAAAAAAAGGCAGAAGAAGAGTTTGTGAGAAACGCAAAGAGGAAATAAAACCAGAACAGAGAAGCCTCAACATCTATAGTAACATAAGTTAAAGGAACACTGTTAAGTCAGACTATTTTTCCCCCTTTACACATTTTTGGCGCCTACCAAAGAGATTTTAGCCAGCGCCAAAGAAAACTACACTTAACCTCCCAACATTTTTTAAACAGAGGTTTAATTTCCTCAAGCAGATTTCTTGAGTAACACACAGATTTCTCTCACAAAGGCTCACTGCCTTTCCTGAAACGACCAGGTATGTGCTGCATTATTCAAATGTTATCCATGTTGACAGAGAGGGAAAAGTAAAGTGCAGAGAGTTGATTAGTTCCATCACTGGAGAGTAGAGAGGTATGGATTGCCTTTTCTGTAAACCTTGGGACAGATGAGAGCAGCACCTGTAGTCGTGATGACCTTACGCAACGACGACAGTCAAAGCTGTATCCTAAAAACCCTTACAGGATTTACTTAAAAATAAGGTTACAAAAAAAAACAAAACAACGCACATTTTGATCAAAAGACTAAAGTTAAATCAACATCAGAAGCCAAATTAAAAATGGTTCCAATAGCTTCCAATAGACGGGGGGTGGCATCAGGCTTTTCTCGTCTCCCATTGAACAGATGTTCAAATGTGACCTCTCCCTCCCCGACCCTCAGTGCGAGCCTCTCGCCGTGGGAATGCTCGTTGTATTAGTGAAAGCTGCTAATTCTCTTAAGATTAAATGACTTGAGGTGAATCGCAGCTCTAATGTGTTCATTTTCCACATTCTCTCACTAATTAAGCGCTGCATACAAAAATCTACGTCTCCGTCTGCTGTGTGTTCAGACAAATTGTGGGAAAATGGAAGGCGTAACTCGTGAATAATTTTAAGCTGCTTGCGAGAAGATTTAACGTGGGCTCGTACCACATCGAACGCACGTAGACGCCACAGTCGATCTTATAGACGGTGTGCTGTGCGAACCAGCTGTTAAGCGGGTATATGGAGAATTGACGTGTAGGTTATCATCAGGTATTGATCGGAAAATGAAACCGCTTTCAATTAGGAAAACTGTCACTTTTACTGATTTGTAGTGAATGTTCTGTAATATTTACACAGGAGAAAAACAAAAATATAATCATTTGTGTAATCAATAGTCAATTGTCTGGGCAATGATTGTTCTGGAAATGCTGTGTGACTAGCTTTTCAGTCACAAGTGAATAACATTTCAGGACTCTGATGTAATGTAATATAAAAACATTAGAGGAAAAACTTAGAAGAGTTAGAGAAGAAAGAGGACAGTTACATGACCAACATCTATTCTGTGGCATGATGTTGATATATAGGGTGAGTACAAGTACCTGGGCATCCATATCAACAACAGGCCAACACAGAGCCTGTGCATAAAAGAGGGAGGAAAGCTCTATTACCTCACCCAATGAGCAGGTTCTATTACCTAAGCAAGCTGAGATCCTTAAATATGTGCAGCAAAATGATGGATATTGTCCAGTCAGTCGATTGTGGCAAGTACAGCGTACTTTGCTGTGGTCTGCTGGGGGCAGCAGAGTCTGAGCTGATGACAGCAACAGACTAGATAAACTGATTATGAAGGCTGGCTCTGTGATTGGCCGTAAACCGTACACTTCTGAAGCTGTGTTGGAGAGGAGGTCACTGAACTGACTGTTATCCATCATGGATAGCAGCGACCACACTACTTAATGATCAGGCTTGTCTAACTAATCTAATACTACATCATCTCAACTGCTATAAAGTACAGTACTGTATAAAAGTCTTGAGCTACCCCTTATTTCTTTATATTTTTCTAGGAAAATGGGAAATAGGTCCATTGTAACATGCGCAAACACACATGGAAATAGAGCTTGTACAACTTAATCGAGCTTTAAAGTCGATATCTGATAACTTTATTGTATAATATGAATAACTTTATTCTTCAACGCAGCCCAAACTCTTTGACAGGCTTTCTTGTATTTTATTTAAGTAGTCTTCAGGAATAATTCTCCTTGTTCAATTCAGTCATGATGATGATGTTGTTCAGGCTCTGGGGAGGCCAATCCATGACTGATACTAATCAATTTTGTGTTCGTCTATCCAGGTATGCTTTTTTCTGCATTGGCAACGTGCTACTGTATGGTGGATTGAAATCTGATCACACTTTTCTACATTCAGAATTCCATTAACTTTGAAAAAAATCCAACATCACTGGCTGAATTGCAGCTAAAGACCATGGAAGAGCTCCACCGTGTTTTATAGGCAGCTATAAACATTCCTTGTTAGTCCTGACCTTCTCTGTACATACTAATAATTTGGATTCATCACTTCATAAAACCTGTTACCAATCTAGTTCTTGTGTAATTTGGCACACCACAGCCTTTTCTCCCCACTTTCCTGCCTTAAGAATGACTTACTAACAGCCGACCTTTCACTTAGACCATTTCAGATGAAGCTACGTTGAATGGTAGATTGATCAGTGAAAGGTCCTGCGTCAGGTCTTTGCTGGATTATTTTTTGCCCCATTTCTTAAGGACATGTCTTTCACATACTGTTCATCTGCCATAGAGTTTTTTTGGACTGCCAAACTTTCAACTGCTCTTTGAAAATACTTTTTTTGTGCTGTGATTTTATACTTGTCAAACTGTTATCTCTGGCATTTTGTAGATTCTTTGTATATTTAACTAAAGCGATTCTTTCAAGCCTTCCTCGGTATTTCACTATGGGAAGCAGCCTCTGGCATGACCAATTGTGGGAGTTCCACTACAACAAGCACATCAGACAGACCAATGACTTCAAGGACACGAGGTCCTCTGACGCCCTTTGTAACAGCTTTTGTAGAAGGCTGTTAATAACAAACTCCCTAAAGATACAATTTAAAATTGATTCTTTGCCAAGTTGTCAATTATGTGTATGTACAAAACACTGTTTCATCCTTTGAGTAAAGTATCTTTTCAAGCTTCACTGATTCACAGGTCAAAAACAACCCATTCCCCTAAAAATGGTCACTTACAAGGCCCTTCAAAAAGCCCAGAAGTATTGCCTCTGGCTCCTTGGAAACAAAGAAAAGAGTATGGGCTCAAGACTTTTGCACAGCACTGCATTTCTCATTTCATTAGGTCAAAACTTCAGCGAGATTTAACAGGAGGTAATGTGGCCATTAACAAGCTCCATTAATGATGAACACAAGTTACTGATGGGCATTTAGGCACCAAACACCAGCGTGCACTGCCACAGAGCCACCACTGTTTATTACATATTACAAGGGCAGCAACGAAAATAAATATTCAGCTCAACTAATACGCTAATTGCAAATAACCAAATTAAATCGAACTAAACTGAATTGGCCTTGAATCACACTGGGCACACTTAAAGGTCTGAACAATTATTTCTGCTATCAATTTGTTAATTATATCATTAATAAATCACAGAATCTCCTTTTCTCTGTTCTCCATTTCAGTCGATTCAAACACTAGAAAACTGGGATGAAAAAGAAAAAGGAATTATTTTTGCTTGCATAAAGAAAAATCGAGGGTCAAGTTTTGCCACACATGGTGTCAACAAGAATGTTATTATTAAAACCATTAAAGATGGGGCCTGAGTGGGTGAGGCTTAATGTCCTTGTCTCATCTGTATGAGAGCAGATCCAATTAGAGCTTTGTGCAGTGCAATGTGGACGTCTGAAATAAGATGCAAAATAAAGGTTATGTTTAACGTGCGAGTAGTCCTTGATGCGTTTCCACTGTAGGCCCACTCCATACGCTACAGCTAATAAACTTAGGTCTTCACGTCTCTAATTAGCCAATGCCTAGAAGTCCAACCTACACCAGCTAATCTACATCTGCGTAAATCAACCACATCTCATCTCATAGCTCTGAGAATTTGACAACAGTCCATTATTACCCATTCTAAACTGTCGTATGGCCCAGGTCCCCTCAAATATGACTAAAGCTGTTCATCATAGTCAAGGATATTTAGCAATGAGGTCTGGCTTGAAAGAAATCTTTGTACATAAATTTAATCAACACTTCTCTAAACTGGCATTCAACAAAGCACAAGGCGGCTTGCTCATTTTGAAAACAGCATCAACTAAAACTGTCAAAAGGCGTTACAGAAACGCACTTGAGTCATTGTCATTACGGCAACAAAGAGCGGTTTATTGGATTGACAGCCTGCTGTTGTTCTGGACTGTCACATTAGAGAAGCCTTCCTTCCTTATCTGTGGCACAGGAGAAAGAGCAACTGGCAGTCATCCTCTGGGGAGTGGAGGCTGGGTGGGAGTGAAAAGGGGGAAATAAAAAGGGAGAGGGCAGCTGGACTGGCGTGAGCATAAAGGCACTCAACTGTCACATTAACTGACATCGGCTCATCTTTCTTCCGAACGGCCTGACCCGTCTCAGTGCTTAGAGACTTAATGCTACCATACACAATTAATGCAGACTGTCAGGATCATCTGTCTAATTTTGAATAAAGGGCGGTGGAGGGGAGTGTAAGGATGAGACTGGAAGCATAGTAGATGTGTGAAAGGCAGAGGCAGGCAGAAGAAAAGATATGATGAAAGATAACGAGCCAGTGAGGCTCATGAGAAGAGGAGGAGACTGTGAGCTGTATATACTGAAAGGTGAGCCCAGGTAGGTCGAACTGCTCCGTTCTAATGTAACATTAGCAAAGGTGTTTTCCTGAATCCTACCTGGCATCAGAGGTCACAGCAAGGAGAATAATTGTTAAAACGTCAAACCCAGACTGGCTGTTTAAAATGACGGCAGAGTGTAACTTAGTAATTCACAAAATTCTGAATTACATTCTCCGCTCCCAAGTTTCCTAAACAACAGCCATTGATTGCATTTACGGGCTCGCTGCACCAGTCTGAGATGAACCCAGCACTTGTCCACACCCCTGCATGTTTTAAAAGCATAGGCTTGATGCAAATAAGAGCTCTCACACATTCGTTTTATGATTTCAAAAGCAGTGTGGGAGTAAAAGTAAATGCCCTCCTTCCCTGAAGCCTGTCTGTGTTCATAAAATTATCTCGCTCAGTCATGCAAACAAGTGGGATTTTCACCATAAACCTACACACCAAATAAGCGAGCGCCTCTGTTACTCCAGCAACTGCCATCACTGTGCCCCTGAGCAAGGCACTGTTTGCAGCCGACTTTTAGTGTTGAACAGTCGCTCTATATATAAATGTTGACAAATCCCACCTCCGCTTCCAACTGTGAAGCTGCTGTTTGACACTGCAATCTTCTTTTGACTGCTCCCTTTAGGGGTCGCCACAGCAGATTATTTGCCTCCCTCTCCCCAGCATGTACTGTCACACCAAACCTCCTCCCCTACATCTGCGGTCTTCCTCTCGTCTTTCTCCCTGGTAGCTCCATATTCAACACCCTTTGTACAATTCCCCACTAGCCCTCCAGTGTGCATGTCTGCGAACCTCTTAACCTTCTCATTTCCAGTCCTGTTCCTCTTAGTGCCACTCTGGCACCTCCAGCTCTACTTCCCATCTTTTGTCAGTGCCACTGTCTCCAAATCATACACCATACGTGCTCCCACTTTCATCTTGTTTACCTTTCCTTTAGCCACTATCCTTCTCTTACAACTCCAAAACACTCCTGACACAGGTCTCTACCCACCACTCCACTTGTGCACTGTCCACTCCCCGGGGTATATAAACTCATCTACGTCACTTCCTCTACTCCTTGCATCATCACCTTCCTGTCTTACTCTACTTTACAGACATGTATTTTGTCTTCCACCTTCCGACTTCCTTTCTATGTCTCTCCAGAGCATACCTCCACCTCTTCAGACTCTTTCACCTGCTCCCCACTCTCCCTACAGATACCAATGTCATCTGCAAACATCACAGACCACAGAGACTCCTGCCTGACCTCATCTGTCTATCACCACTGCAAGCAAGCAACAGCTCAGAGTCGATCCCTGATGTAATCTCAGCCCTTAATGAACCCATTTGTCTCTCTAAGCAATAAAATAATAATCAAGAATAATTTGTTATTTTTCAGTTATTTTAATGCAATCTCAAATGTGCTTAAATTTGCATTTCCTTAGCTTTCAGATTGCTCTCTCTTATTCAGACACTTTGGAGAAAAGGTCATAATCATGCTTTTTATGCTGTTAGCGTTCCTGTAAAGTCTGATCCAATTAGTTTTTTCATTTTCCTTCATCTATTTTTTTGTAATAAAAAAAAAAAAAAATAGGTCAAATATTTCTAGTTGCTAAAGGGCCATAGTTCTATCAGATGCATCAATTCCTACGCATCAACTCCTAGACTCTGCACATTTACATGTGATACGGAGACATTTGCATTTAGTGTGGCCAATTAAATGACCCACCCATCTGCTAAAGAAATGGATGTGTCTTATAAGGGGAAATGTCACCTGCCATCTGCCACTAAACGTTTTTCAAAAGTCCACTGTGGCTTACAGTGGACTGTTTTGTGTAGACCGAGCATGTAAATCTCAAAGGGAGCCACAGTGATGCCCCGGGATATCTGGGCATTTTAACAAACAGGGGATTAGTATGCATCTGGTAAGCTAGTGAGTATTTACATCAGCAAGACCATGCATAAGAGACTGACTTAAAACAAAACACAATGCTAATGTTCATGGTGAGGAAGCAACGTGTCATTTATGTAGTGCAACAGTGTGGCTCACTGACAGTGACACAGTTTGGGGGCAAATGAAGCGCTATGGCACAGAGAAATATGCTATATCAAGCCTTGGCTTACACACAGATCTTGCTGGAAGGATGAATTCATTATCCATTTCTGCATTTTCAAGGGATTTGTTGACAATGATTAAAAAAAGAAATACAATATCTCCACTTTTTGCGATGCCACAGCCATTCCGCTGCAGTGCATGTTTTACTCTTTAACATTTTTCTTCCAGTCAGATTCATTAATTTGGTTGCCAAAGCACCTTGTGAAGCTGCATATTAGTTCCAGCATGCTTTATGTGAATTCATTCCAGTGGTATAAGTATCATCCCTGGGGATCCAGAATCAGGCATTTTAAAAATGTCAAATAAAAGAAGAAGAAAAAAAAGGTATGAAGTAAAAATCATCTACAGACAATGCTCAAAATAATAACGCCGCAAGTACTACATGACCTCTGTAATTGCAGACAGTGCAACACATACCTTAGGCCCCAGCACAATCGCTCCACAAATTATACCTGCTGAAATGGCTGCAGTGACTCTTCGTAACCACTCAGCACAACACTTCCAAGAAAAGTTCAGAAACACAGGCAGGATTTTGTATCAGCTTGAGCCTGTGTGTTTTAGTTAGGCTAGATTTGTCATACTTATGTCCTACATAATACAACGGTTAGAAATCAAACTGACCTTAATTCTATTCTTATGATTTAAATGTTAGGGTTTTATTTGTTTAATGGGGGAACATCGACATTTGGAACAAGCCTAATATTAATAAAACAAATGACAAATAGAAGTATACCAGAAATGAAGTTATAAAGCACTCATGAAATGCACCGTCTGTCTGCCAACTTCTAATCTCCAGCTGTGATACTGCTCAAGCCCATGTATGTTCTCCCTTTGCAAATTGCTTTAGTCTGCTGAGAACATTAAAATATTTAAAGTAATGTCCAACTGGAAAATGAAATGAATCTTCAGTGAAACTACATTGAGCAGAAAGGAGACTGCAGCATGTGAATTACACTACGATCATTTCCTGTTTTGACTCATACGCCATCAATATATTCCAAATGTGCAGAAGAAGAACCTCAGCTCTGTGTGCACTGATATTTATGCTGAAGATAATGCAATGTACAGTCCGGGAATCTTGTTAATGTCATGATTAGACGAGTAATCTGAACTGGAAGGCGTACAGTCTTAAATTAATTTTCATGAGTTTCAGCTTCCACCCTCTGGGTACACGGCTTAGCCCAAGCGTCCATGTACTGAAACAGAAGCAGAGCATCCATTATTACAGGCTAGGCTTGTCATGTGCAATTACCAGAATCTGATGGTAATTACTTATGACAGATGAATCCTGATGGATAGGTTTGGGATGTATAATTCCTTGGATTGCTTGTGCAGGAGTGAAAACTATATTCAAATATCAGTATGTAGAATGTCTTCCAGCTCCAGCCCTGGACGTTGTTTGGTACTACAATAACAGAAATGTGAATAAATGCACAGCATTAACATGCCTCGTTGTATCGGCTATGTGCAGGAACTCCCTAATCAGAGGGAAAGAGACAGGAGTCGCACTACAGGCTCCAAGGGTCAGGCTCTAGCTCAGCGTTTTACCTGAACTAGTAATCGAGGTAAGAATTCATTTCCACATTTATCTGGCACTGAGTACCTAGATTCTGTAGTCCTGATGCACCATTAGCTAGAGCAATTATAGCTCAGAGTATAACCCTAGTATGTCCATGAAGCTTGGTTGAGAGAACAAACAGCAGGTGGGGACGTTAAGGAGGAAAGGGAGATAGAAAGGCCAAAGGTATTTAACTCACATAGACGTCACTGTTCACAGGATAGAGGGGTGAGAAGATGAGGCTGGGAGATGAGGGAATCGGGGAAATGGGAGACACATTTTGTAGAATCATCATGTCCCATTTTTCACCGAAAAAGTTCAATATTTTATCGTAATCATGTTGCTGGTCAGTGGGGAGGGCACGGCAGCTGAGGGGAATCAGTCAAGTTAACGGTTAACTGTTGTTCCTGGATTGTGACTTAAATCCATGCTCTTTGATGGAGGCTTATGGGGCTCTATGGCATCCTTGATCTGCCAAGCCTGACTTTAGTACCCTTGAAATACTTCTCCACACTGCATGTAGGCAGGCCTTCTTTGTTCTTGTATGTAGTAAGCTTGTGTTTGTTTTTATCCCTGTATTGAACCTTGTGTGCCGACAGGATCAAATGGGCATCTCGATGTGCTGGTCGACCTATGTGTGAGCCTCTGTGTGTTCTGCCACCAAACCAGGTCAGGGTCATGCAATGCAAATATATCTCAGTCTTTTTAAAAATCAGGACATTGCGGCATCAAGCGTACTATTTCCAGGCTATGTACAATGCAGAATTCCTCTAGCTTATGTCCCATTGCCCTGAGATTTTTTGCAAGGCAGACTCTAAACACTAAAAGCTTTCTTCAACCTTATCCTTAATATTAGAAGACTCATTAAAGTAGTGTAAATCTATTCTTTCAGGACCAATTTGACTCTCAGTATCAGGCTCATCTTACTCTCCTTCATGAATACAACTTCACTGTGTCACACATGGGCCAGAAAGTTGCTCCCAAGTTGAAAGGGAGCAATCTAATATAGTGCCATGGCCTCAGCGTTAGTTGCTGACACTTATCTCAACCCCTTTTAGTCTGATGCAGAGCGAGCTCGTTCACACTTGAGGTCACTGTCTGATTAAACAAACTGCAAGACACATTCAGCAAAATGTAGTGCCTCAATGCTCAAGTGACCAAACTGGAAACTACAGGCTGAATTTAAATCAGCCATTAAAATAAAAGAGATGCGGAGACAAGGCAACACTTTGGTGGAAACACAAAGAGGATGAAACACTTGTCTGAGCTGATTTAGTAAAACAACAGAAAATTGAGGGGGAAAAGGCAACTATTTAGAAAGGTTATCCTTGGGGTCAATTTCAAGCACAGCAAATGTTCGGCCTTCGGAAATGTAAACGCTTGCCTCTGTGTTTTACATCAAACACCTAAAGCAATATGCAGATGATTGACCTTCAGCTGGGAAAAGTCGTGGTTGGAAATAATGATCGCTTTTTAGTCTTTTCTGATACACACTCTCACTGGGGTAGAGCTGTACAACTACTTCATAGACACATATGTAATCAACCAGTCACATGATAGCAACTCAGTGCATTTATGCATGTAGACATGACCAATAAGGCCTGCTGAAGTTCAAATCGGGCATCAGAATGAGGGAAGAAAGGCGATGTAAGTAATGCTGGATTGGATACGGTCGTAGGTGTCAGCCAGGTTGGTTCGAGTGTTTCAGAAAGGGCTGATCTATTGAGATTTTCCCACACAACCAATCTGTGGTTAACAGAATGGCCCAAAAAGGTAAAGTATCCAGAGTATTATGATTCTGATGTAGGCTGAGGGCACCATGGTTTTTCTAAAGAGTGTAAACACTGACTGTTCCCCATACACATACACAGAGGTCATTATCCAAGTCAGTGTTGCTCAGGTTCTCTCTATTATTTATTTATTTATTTTTTAATCACAAAACATATTTTCTTAAAATTTTGTGAGCCTGTGGTACTCCTGTGTGGAGTTTCCCCACAGCCATACTTTTTAGGTTAAATTATGATTCAAAATTGACTGTAGGTGAGGATGTGAGACTGTGTGGGGGGGCTGTTGACAGATCCAGTGTGTACCCAAGATGTGTATGCAAGATGGGATAGGCTCCATCAGCTTTGTAGCTCCAAAGCTGAATAGGCCATTTAGAAATCGGATCAGTAGAGATACTTGTGGCTCTTATGGGCACCTTATTAACAAGATTTAAATCTCTAGTTCTCTAAACTGGAAATGGAAAATTGATGAACAAATATGTA
Source organism: Pundamilia nyererei (assembly GCF_000239375.1). Lineage (NCBI taxonomy): Eukaryota > Metazoa > Chordata > Actinopteri > Cichliformes > Cichlidae > Pundamilia > Pundamilia nyererei. The sequence goes on along the minus strand of NW_005187503.1, from coordinate 2,204,067 downwards.
ACAAATGGAGCTGCATTTTGAGGATAAACTTACTGTGCCACCCACGATCCTCCCCAAGGGGTACCACGCCCTTTCATCGAACCAATTGAGGAACTCATAGAAGCCATTGGTGGTGAGATGGTGTGTTGATCTGTAGTTGAACCTGTAGAGATGCAGAAAAATAATAGGGATTACTTCGTGTAAGGCAAAGAAACAACCACACAGATAGAATAAAGATCTATTTTCATTTGTAGGCCAATTTTGAGAAGGGGAACAACAAAGACTCATCTCTAGGAACGAATAGATTATTTACAGATTTTCTGAAGGCGGTACGAATGGATAAGCTGCTGAGTTTTTCTTTTTTGAAACATGGAAGATGAAGCTTCCATTCACAACGTGAGCCTTTGTGCTATCGCCAACAGCTCTCAGGTCAGTCGCTGATTTAAAAAAGAAAAAAGGCTGCGATGAAGGGCTTTCATACATACGGTGGCATTTTCAGAACAAAAGCCTGCTTATTGTACAAACAGTTCCAATTTCAACCACTAGGCTGAGCTGACGAAGACGTAAAATAGGTCTGGTATTAGAACAGAGAAATAATGACCAAAGGGGGGGAAACTAAGAATAAATATAAGGAATATCACTCCAAACAGGCTTCGATTCACACTGTAGCCGTGGTAAGCCGAGGGGGTTGGAACGGCGTCAAGCAGCAGAACCAAAGAGCTGACAGTGCTGAGAAGAAAGCTGCCAAAGAGAACGAAGCAAGTGTTCAGTAAATTTTCAGAGGCAGCTTCTTTTGCCACCAAGCTCATTAATGTAGGCCGAGTATGTTCAAAGGCTCATGTAACATAATTCATCTATAGAGATCCTATAGCAAACCTCAGCAGCTCACTAAAGGACTATTATTAGACAAATGTATATCACAGAGGACACAGCAGCCTCATCTGTGTGACTAATAAGCTCTGGAGCAATTCTTTGATTCATATTGCATCAAGTCTAACAATATGACAAGCCAACAAACACAAAGGCTATAGTAACAAGACTGAAATGAGACTAAACAATACAAAGCCTTGGTTGGGACAGTTTTGCTTTAAAACCAGATTTTCTGTGTTTATTTTCAGTCAAATATGCACATGCGGCCGTTGCTGCACCAATAGCAGGCTCAGGGGTTTCAACAAGCTGATGCTGTAAATTTGCATTTATGTGCATCTTAAAGCAGCATATACATGCCAAAGTTTAGAGGCTATAAAGAGGCTCCTGCTGCATGCGGGGGTTTTTTTTCTTTTTTAAACACAAATCAAAAGAGTATAAGTAGAAGGCAAGCTTGGCATTTTAACAATGCAAAACAGTGAGACGTTTATCTGCATCTAAATCTGCTACAAATAACAATAATAGGCCATAATACCGACTCAACAGTGCAATCACTTCCTTATTACTGGCACTCGTTAATGAGAAAACAGGGATTAAAAGTCACTTAAAAAGACTTAAATACTGAACTTGTATCTGATATAAATTTGCAAACATAGTGTATACTCCAACTGTAAAATGAGAGAAACATGCAAGCTGCTGGAAGAGGCAATTATAATCAAATTCATCTGACCTTAAAGTAGTGTCAACAGAAACAGTGAAACACAACAAGCACACACACAAAAAGCACAGGTGTCTCGGGTGCGACGACAGCTGCGAAGCCAATCAACTACATTTTCTTCCTTCAGCATACCCCACTCTTCAAGTGCGAACAGGCACAAACCCTTAAACACTGGTCTTTTCAAAGACTGCTGTAATTTTAGCTAGAAAGTTCTCATGTTGTCTCGTGTTATGAATGGAGCGCACCTCTTTCCTCCCTAGAAGCACAGGCTCACTCGCCATTTTGTTCCTCTGTAACTGAAATGACTGAAAGAGCGCCTCTGCACAACAAGATCAATCCAGACGAAAATAGGAGTCGTAACAAGGTTTCCGTAGGTAAACCTGTGGAAGGATAATGGTTTCCTGCAGCAGTCTTTGTCTCCACTAAGGCTCTGTCATCCAGTCCACATCCTACAGAGCGGCTGAGGTGTCAGGTGGTTACTGGCTTCAGCTCTCCATCAAGCTCCCCATCTGCTGCCAGCCGTGCCTCTCTTCACCCCAATATGCCTCTGTGGACGTTCCACGTTGGAGGTTGCAGGCTGGCAGGGACCGACAGTTGTCTTTGGAAGGGGTCCTCATGGTCAAAAACATCTCCTAGTCTGGGTCCAACTCTCTACCAGGCGACCCTGTGTACCTCATAGTGTCCACCCCTTTCATTTGAACTCAAAGGTCAAGAAAATCCTCTGCTTAAAAAACAAACAAACAGAAAAACGACAAAAAACACCTATGTGTTTAATAAATGCATATTTGTTGATAAACAATCAATAGTTTAATTACTGACCAAATTTATCGTCAGCATGTTTTCAGTCACAATCGAACAGGCCGGCTAGGGATGTCATTAAATCAATAAGCGTGCTTCCAAAGTTAATCACATAAACTGCGTTTCCATGTATTCAGGTGAGACAGATTAAGAGATGACAAGCAATGTCATTAAAAAGCTGCAAAGTCGTGGAGCGTGAGACGCTCACGATCAATGCAATAAGTTTAAAACTGCTGCACGGTCACGAGATGCTTGGTTTGCTCTCATCTTCTCTATTCCCATCCCTCAGTTAGTTTTGAGAAGACGTCTTTGTATGCAGCACGCTTTCATTGATGGAGAAGTTGCAACATGATGATGGGATGCTGTGGGATACAGGTGATACTGAAAAAAAGTCAACAGATCCCAGGATTTTTATTTTTGTGTTTCATTCTCTATGACAACAGTTACTAACCATATTGATAAGTCAAGACGAACAGAATGATCATAAATTAGAAGAGCAATATTCTCTATGCGACGGATGAAACAACAGGCAAACACTCACAGGCATTGTGCCTCTTAAAGTGATCTTGAAAAGCTATAAAGAAGCTGACATGAGTGTTTATCCTTGGGGCTCCTCAGGCAATCACATTACTCAACAACCTGAGGCCCGAGAGTCTGAATCTGGGCAGAGAACAGACTGGGACAAACAAACCATCCAGCTGGAACACAGGAGTCACACAGGAAAGGAGAAAAAAAAAGAGCTACTGCTTTACAGTTTTTCTGCTACAAAACCCCCCATACAAGATTAGGTCCTGTCAATTAAAGTCTAGCAATTGTTTCATATGTTTAATGTCCAGTTCTTTCAATACAAATATTTCATTGCATGCTGAGGCGTGGAAAGAAGCTCAATGTTACGAAGTAAAAAAGGGAAAAAAATAACTACAGAAGCAGCCAGGTGTGTGAGTTTGACCACAGAGAGACTGTGAATGTAGGTGCTGTGAAACTGGCCAGCCAATCCGGCCTCATTGTTCTGCAGCTGTCAAAGCAGCGAGGCAGAAACACGGCAAATTCAAAGAAAGCCTTTAAAAAGACAACTTTGCGCACTGCCACACCATATCCACACAACCCATTTTCCAAAGGTCTCATGCACAGCTGAAGGGAGCGCTCTACCTCTGCCCTTGTCACTTTGACGGGGCGGATAATGTAGCTCTGCCAGGCACATTAGCAATTTAATGCATAGCTGCCAATATGGTTTTCAGGCCCACAAAGCACACGAATGACTAGTGATTGTACTGCAGCACCTCTGAAAACCAGCAAGTACGCTTCAAGGAAAGCAGCACACCTCTAATAACACCATTTAAAGAACATATAAATAAATAAAAAATCCTGGATTCATATCTGCAGAACAACTCTTATATAAACTCCGCAGATAATATCTGAAAGCAAAAATAAAAATAGAAGTGGGATATTTATGCACTTGATATCACAGGGGGACTCCTGCAAGCACCGTCATTTATTTTAATCAAGGTCCGTTTCACTGATTACCAGTTTCCTGTTGAGGCTGTGCCATCAGCAGCAGCATGACTAAGTGGGCTTCCTTCCTGTTTATAAACTAGTAATGCCTCATTCAGCATCAACTGCATAATCAGATGCATCATTGGCTTTTCCCCACTCGTCCATATTCTGGTGAGTGTCTGAATGGTCGTTGGTTCTAATCGCCACCTTGACTAATTAACAACCTCTGTGAACAACGTGTAAATGATGAAACTGTTTATGGACCAGGAAGGCAAACAAGCGCAAACAAAATAAGCTTCACACAGTGAGGTATCCTGCAGTCGAGCATTGTTGACCATCGTCAGGGTGACCCTGTTATTGTCGTTTTGTAAGGCCACGTCTCTTAAAGCAGAAATTAGAGTTCTGTGCAGAGTCCCTGTCACAGGGTACGGTGTTGCTGTTTGCATTGTGAGCTGATGTCTCTGTGCTGCTCTGCAACCTCAAGTGAAACTGGACTGTTATTTTTACTGAAATGCAGAACAGATAGAAGACTCGAGGACAGACTGTAAATCTATACACGGACTGACAGAGCTATAAGAATGAGAAACACATCTACACCAGCGTAATGAACCTGATACAATTACATCCCATTGCATTTTGTTTCACAGTGATATTATCCTTGTGCTAATCAACTTACTGGGTTTGCACTGCATATTGCTACCCTACACATCTTTGAGTTCTGCATCAGGCTACGGCATAGAGTACAGAGATACATTGCCACAAACATTGCTTTCTATTTAAAATATACATGTATATATATTACATAGAAAACTTTAGTGCATGCCACCAATATGATTTTAAAAAGTAGGTACACGGGGAACTAAAGACAGCTAGTGGGAATCTCACAGCTAATAAGGTTAATTAGCAACATGATTATAATGATTATTATAAAAAAGAACATCCCGGAGAGGCAGAAGATTGTTACGCCACTAACATTCAAGCATAAAAAGGCACCTAACTATGGATGAGCTGCTCTACACATAACAGACAAAGCAAAGAACCAATTTTAAATCCTCTTTTTGCTCTTTGTAACTAGCAGCAAAAGAAAGGAATAAAAATAGGCCAGTTTCTTAAACTGAATTTACAGGTTGACAGACATAAAAATAGTATTTTTCCACCAACAAGGTAATTCTCAAAGACACATTAGCAAAAAAAACCTTCAGTTCTCCTCAGGGGAGGAAAACAGCCATCAGTAAAGCACAGTGGAGGCTCTGTGGTGGTTTATTACTGCATTTTAGCCAGTGGTGTTGGAATCTTGCCAAAATCTATAGACTTATGAAGACAGAAAAAAATACCAATAATTATATGGAAAATATTTCACTGGCAATGGCCTCATTTTTCAGCATGACAATAGCTCCAAACACACAACTAATGTAGTAAAAGCATATTTGGATAGAAAAAAAACAGCAAAAAAACCAAACAAAAAAAAACAACAACACTCATGGACTGGCCTCCCCAGACCGAACCCAACATTATTAAAGCAGTGTGGGATCATCTTGAGGCGCCAACACCCCAAATATTAACTTGCCAGTTTGCATGTGTTCCAATAAATTGCTGCACCTATTTCCCATTTTTCTAGCAAATATGAAGAAATGATGGGTGGCTCAAGACCTCTGCAGAGTACTGTGGAATGAGAATAAAAATTTCTCATCATTCAAATGTCTAGAATCTAAAGATTTTAATCAGGAACACAACTAAAACCAAGGAGTGAATAGCTGTTCACTGGCTCAGCTAATGTCCATTTGAAAACTCTCCCTGGGCTAACAATTTCTATACTTATGTAATATGTACCTTTGTGATACATGTGACTACCTGATCAGGGTAAAAAAAAAAAAACCTGAGTTATCAAAACGATCATATTTTTTGCCATTTAATTATACTTTGACTAAGGGCACGTTTTCTTAGGCAACAGTGCATTCGCCTCTTTTAGCAACCTTAGACGGGCCATTTGAAGAACAGGATTACAGCTATCAACAGCCCACAAAAACTTGCCTTCCAATATCCCCAAAATAGGATTTTCTGGTTGGATTACCACAGAATTGGATAACAGTGAGTTTTCAGTCACACTGCACACTTTGTCCAACTGTCCCAAAAACTAATGACTCAGTACTGGTGGGAAAGGTCACTCTAACTGGCTGACTGGATCGTTGCCAAAGCTTTAATGGTGTCTACTGGTCCTGCCATCACCTGACAAGATGAAGCATCCTGGCCACTAGTGATATCTCTTCATTGTTCAAACTCTTAGACCCAGCAGTGGATAGAACTATCCACCCAAAACACAAGTGAACTCTGTGCCAATATTGGAACAGCAAAGCTGCATAAGTCTACAAACATCCAGAGAGTGTGATGAATGATTTAGCCTACTGTAAAGAGTGCGTGTAAGCAGAAGGAAACAGCTAATGTCAAGTCTACTAACTCCTTATACTTTATATCTGTTAACAGTAAGAGTGGGCTAACAATACACATGAGCCACCTTTAATAGCCAGTGATATAAGAACACAAAATTACACAATGCTTAAACATGCAGTGGCTCAACTTAAATCGACTGGTATTTACTTCAATACTCTAATTGAGCCTTCAGCAGCATTTAACTAAACCACACATTCACCACAAGTGTTTTTTCTGTGCTCAAGCACTTTTTAATCCAACATTCACATTCAACATTTGGCGTGCGAATGTCACATATGAATTGATTACATTTTGAAGTTTTATTGTTACACTGTATTCTATCATTCACAAACAAGCCCACACTTTTTCTAATGAAAAGCAACTTCAATTAAATTTTTTTTTAAAATATATATAGCACCAAATCACAACATTTTCCTCAAGGTGAATTATATTGTATGTTAAAGACCGTACAATAATACGCAGAAAACCCCAACAATCACATGACTCCCTTTGAGCAAGCACTTGTTGATCATTTTTGAAGGTGGGGGGTCTGCTGCAACCAGTTGATGGAACAAAAGACACATTGCAAAGTGGTGTAGTGAGTGGGGTGGTTGGCACGACACAGGCACCCATGTCAGCAAGAAAAGCCAGATATCAAACTACCAAACTTCTAATTACACCAGTTAAAAGGGAGTTTTTTTCCTTCCTGCTCTCGTCAAAGTGCTTGCTCATAGGAGGTCATTTGATTGTTGGAGTTTTCTCCACAGTTGAATAGAACAGTTTTATGCATATTATGGGACCTTCCCATATGAAGTGTGAAGGTTGGGTTTTAACAAAGACACGTTCAGGTGAGGTTAATTAAGGATTAGATTAATACAAATAACGCAATGAAGATTATTTTCTGAATGCATGACAGCAATATGTGCATATGTTCCTTGAAAAATAACTTTGTCAATGTGAAATTCTGCTTAGACAAGCAGTGAATGCAGTAGGTTGACTGAAGCACCGACTCAGTTGATCATGTTTGCACGAACCAGAGCAGAAAAAAAGAAAAGAGGAAACATTAAAAATATTATGAGATAAACAACAAATGTGCAGCTAATTATTCTGCTAGGTCAACCATTTCCAAGTCTCCAAACAGGCAAAAAATATAATTATCTTAATTTCAATAAGTTAACACTTGCTGACACTGCAGAGGAGACACCCCCCACCCCCAATTTAACCCAGAGTGCACAGTTCATCGTCTGAGATGAAGAGGTCCAGTAAGAGCCATTTAATCCTAATGCTACAGGAAATGAGGCATTACATTAAAATTGAACTCCACCCAAAAGATTTTTACATATTAAACGCTCATCCAGCACAGCTAAAACATAACAAGTCTATCATATCTTCCAGACTTCATTTAAATTAAGAATATTTAGCATTTAGCATATTCAGCATGGTCAAAAATGCAATTAGTAGAATCACAGAAGGGGCATATGTAACAATCCTTACCGGGAATGAGCAACACATTTTCTCAGCAGGCCAGACTGACTATGATACAGCAAGCAAAGGGCCACATATTGAATAAATGAAACATGACACATATTGCTGAAATATATGCTAATGCATACATTTTGTAATCACAACAGACTGAGTCCAAAGGCTGTTAGCTTTCTGTTAGAAAATATTGATCATTTCATGCCAATCTGCTCATCAGTCAACCTGCAGGCTGTACCCACTTAAAAATATATTTACGCATGCACATAAAATGTATGCTTGAATCAAGAAAGCAGTGAGTGACTGTTTTACTTGTGCTGATAAATAAAACTATTATGGTACAGACCTGCATCAGTAAATGAACCCAATATTCCACAGAGACCTCTCTTGATTGGGAAGCCCGGGTATATTTTACCCTTCTATCTAGGATAATGACAATGAGATATATAAGCAATCTCTCTGAATGTTATTTTGAAAGTTCAGTTGCTAACTAGGCGTAGGTCATGCAGTCTTAAATTTATACAAGTGCTTCAAGAAAGATTTGCGCTAACGGAATCTACAAGGATACAGAAAAAAATAAAATCCTGAATGTGTTATCACTGCTTGCAGCTCGCAGGCAGGAGCATTTCTAAGCAGTAAGTAAATCTAATTTTATACTATAAATAAATAGCATAAAATAAAGGCTTGACATTTTTGTTCAACAATAACTAAAGTAACGCAACCTTGTAACTCTTCAGGAGCTGCACAATATTATCCCATAATAAAACTGAAAGAAAAAATAATAAACCTGGGATGTTGCATCTCCAGTTGGGCTTTTAAACCAGCTCCTCACAGCCCTGCTTTTCCACTAGTACCTGCAAGAGTAATTTCCATCTTCCTGACATATAGAGTGAAGTGCTCCAGTGATGCTCGGTGGAGTCATTTGATTACATTTGGGTCACATCACCAGCTGCTGTAAGTCCCCTTTGTCGCTTGGTTTTACTCGGTGTGTTTTTGCCTCAAGTAGTGAGACAAGACTTCCTGTTAAATTTGGAAACAAAGTTTCCTCACATATTTTGCAAAAATACTGTGTTCTGTTGGAGGTTGTCGATGTAGCACACTTTTTAGGTACCAAATTGTAATCCGTAGCTGACACGCAAATTTCGCCGTCAGACGCATCAGGACTTGTCATGTTGTTGTACATGCTAAGGAAGGTGAACACATTGCGTTACTATAACAGGGATATGATACTTTTATATGATGAGGTCAGTGATCTTGGAGTGTCTTGTCCCATGGTTTGACTCCACCATCTTGGTCTGAAATTGGTGAGAGTGGTCCTTGTCCTGCTCTGGAGCGACAGAGGGAAGCAAGGATACACAAGGCAGAACCAGCTCTGCAGCTCACAGAGGCTACAGAGCAGAACAAGACTACTGTTGCACACTGCAGTTCAAAGACTGTGGAATTCGACTCCATACACATGATGGAAGCTTGGAGAGACAGTACCCAAAAATGGGTACAGCCGTGTTAAAACCCTCAAGAGAAACAACCTCTGGGTGAAAACCGTAATGTCCAGAGTCCAAAGACATGCATGTTAAATGAACTAACTTGGCTCTAGGTGTGAATCCAAGTACAAATGGTTAACTGTCTTTGTGTTAGCCCTGCCACCCTACAGGAACCCTAAACTGGATAAGCGGTTTAAAAATAATTTGATTAAAATAAAAAAGGAAGCTGGCTGGATGAGCCAACCTCATAGTTTTGCTTTCTCGCATCTTGAGAGATGTAACATCATGGCAGTATGCAAAGAGCCAAATTAGTGCCCGCTCAAACTAATGAATCAAAGCTAAAGTTGAATTTTCCATCTTAGATCATCAGTGACAACCTTAAATAGACATTACTATGCTCCAGCTCTAACTGGGATCCATCTGACACACAGCACTATTTATTTGCTCCAATACCTCCACATTTTGACAGTCATAATAAAAATTCTCAGTTTGTTCGGTTATAAAAAAGGCTGTGGGGAGCAGAGTTATTCAGCTCTGAAATAGAGCAGTCTCATAAAGACTTTTCTTTGACTAGGTGCTGTTGTGTGAATACATCAATGGGGTGTCTCTTTCTATAACAACAAATATGTAAGAAAGCTTGTGGCTCGAGCTTCACTGTTTGGATGCGCTCTTTTTTGTGTAAAATGCAGTTATTTGATGGAGTTAGCCACTGAGGTCTACATTCTCCTGACATCAGACTTCAAGAGTCCCAGCTATTGACATCCCAATTATCTTTTCACACACACATTTAGACTGCTACTCACAACCGTGCGCAGGCTGGCAATGCCTACCCATCACAAAGACACAGGCTTTTAATACCTTATGGGCCTAATAGGACAATCAATCTTAAATTGTGTCATATTCTTGGCAAGGTACGACGAGATGCTTACCTGAGCTAAAAGACAACAATGAGAGTCGCTGAAAGTAAATTATCAAAGCAGTCAGGGATACACAGGTGACTGCAGGCAAAGCAAGTCTGAAGCAAGAAGCCAACACACCATTTGTGTGTACACGTGCTGAGATGATTGCTTAAACTTTTTAATTAAAAAAAAAAAAAAAAAAAAGAAAGAAAGAAAGAAAAAAGAATTGATGAAAAACAAAAGCATGGGGAAGTTAAATTTCAAACTTATTATGAAATCCAATTTAGGTCTCTTGTGGTTACTGGTCAAATAAAGCCTTAATTGATTTTTTTTTTTTTTAATTAATGGTGTCTGGAGCAAACAAAGTAGTTAAGAGGTTTTTAATAAGAATTAACCAAACTATTCAAATGAAAACCTGTCGAAAGCAAAATCATCTCTAATGTGCCGGATTATTAAAACTAAATATGATTTCATGAAAACAAAAGATATGACCTTCGCCATGACTTCGGTGAAGACCCATTAGACTCCCGTTACACAGGCCTATTGACCATTTAATGACTGCCTGGCAAACACCCATCGCTGGGGGCAAATGACTGATTGCAACTGGTTACTGGCAGTCGCTGTGAAATCAATCGCTAGTTCCCAGTTATGACAGACTAGAGACAAGTCAGTGACCTCATAGAAAATTGTGTCTTGCTGACTGGTGGTCGAACGAATGGTTTCTGCCAGCACACAGTGCTTCACTGAAAATCCTGTGATTGCTTTGGTGGATATCAGATGAAGACTCCAACTTGTCCGCAAAGACTCACAAACTAGTTGCAAAATATTAGTTAAAGTATTTAAATTGTGATGCAAACCAGAAATAAGAGCATTCATCTTCAAAGTAAAAGTTGTGCCTGAGCACTGGAACCCACGAAAAACGTTTTTCTAAATTCTGACAAACTCTAGAAGTACTGATTCTTCTGAGCTCATTGCCCTTCAGCTAAATGAGCTAAATTTTAACTAAATCTCAGCATGAAGATGTATAATCCTAATTGTACAACAAACCATTTCACAAACGGATAGATGCATCGAGGTAATCTGGAAATCAACATCTTGCCCAACACCACTTGGACATTTGGGCACATCGACAAGCTGCTCTACTCCACAAGAGCTGCCCCTGTATCATGGTACAGTCTCTCCAGCTCATGAATATAAAGCATAATGGCCAGAACTGGGTAGACGGACAAAATGGTAAGCATTCAGCCTTCATGCATGAGGTGATGGCCTGCTGCTGATTCTACCTGTGGAGAGCGCAGGGTTGCCGAGGTCTGAGAAATTTAAGACGAAGGTTTGGTACATAGATTCATTTCACACTCCATAGATTCCTGCATTTTAAGTTAAACACCTTGAATGAAGTTAGCAATATACACAATGCAATCTCTCAGCATGATCTTTGTGATAGGATGAAGAAGAAGAATGTGCTTGGTCAACTGAATCCAATGAGGCCAACATAGACATTAGGATGACACACCAAGGTCAAGACAAGCTTAACCCTCAGTTTAATTGATAACATAGCACCGCTTGTTTAACTGATGGTCTGAACATTTGGTTGAGCAAACAAAGCCTCTGTGACTCAACCATTTACAACAAATATTTATGATAAACCTTGTGGAAAAATAATTTACAACAGCAGGACTGATGAAACTTGGTGTGAGGTAAGGTTTTTATTTTGAAGCAGGATTTTTACAAAGTTTGAACAGAACAGAAATAAAACTTATGACTCTATATTTTTCCCTTCTCTATATCACCAAGACTTTCAAGTTTCATTTGAAGCAAAGACATTTATTCCTTGGCTATTCAGTAGAAAGAAGAGAATGGAGGGGGGAATTTTCTGAGGATATAGGAAGAAAGCTTTATATCAAACAGCACTTTGGAAACCAAAGCAAACAGCGACAGTGAGCCAGTCTCAATAGGCTAGGTCGAGATTATCAGCACTTGCAAAACTGTAGGCTGACGTGCAGAGAAACCGTCAATGACAAAGCCATTAGGTAACTCTGCTTTCTGTGTTCAATAACACTAGACTGAGGTGCAGCATACAATTAACCAACTGGGGCCAGTATTGATTAGAACTTTCAGAAGAAAAATGAGAAATGTGAACCCCCACAGGTATAGATTTAAACACCACAGCAATTACTGTGCAGAAAATAGTCCTAGGTAAGATGAAGATGTGGGTATAACAAAAAGGAGGGGGCCACAGTAAACTAGAACCTTAATAAAACAAAAGTATTTACTGTGATCAATCTTAAAGTAGCTTCTTTTATTGACTTGATATTTTTTCTTTCATGGATCAAAGCAAACTGACTAGATCCATTAGTTCACTAAACCAGAATAACATGGGCAATCGGTTCCTAATGCAATTATGTTACAGTGATAAAGTACATCGCCTGGCCAGCACAGAGAAGTTCTGCTTTATTTCCCATCACTAGCATGGAAAGACTGAGCACCAATCACAGAAGCATCAGCATTTCATATTGGAAAAGACCTGTTGACCTGGTGATTAAGACTGTTAGAATTAAACTATTCCAACTGCGAAACACCAAGCTAAATGTTCTTTGAAATGACTGCAGTTTGTATGTTTAGCATTTTCTTAGCATGTTTAGCACAAAGAGATGGGGTAACTGTGTTGCTCCTAGAGTAGTCTCAAGTAGGTTCAACAGTTCTAATTTTCCACATTTCTAGTTTTCTTTTATTGGCGACCAGTGATGTCTTCCATTTAAAAAATAAAAAATAAAATAAAAAACCACACTGACACAGTTTCATTGGAATATTCATTAGAAACAGATACAATTTCAAGGTGCGCTTTTTGCAAAAATTAATACAGGCAGAAACAGAATGTTGAAACTGATCTTCATAACACCAAAGATACATTTAACCATACAATCCACCCATACAACCAGCTTTCAAAATACACACTCACCTACAGCAACCTGTAACACATCAGGCGTTTACCAACTCACAGCTGCTTAACCGAGGTCTTTCATCCGCAACTTCCCATTACATTTCCAAAGGAACTACTAATTTGCCGGGTACATCCATCATCTTTAGCCAAAATAACAGTTTTGAGACATGTAGCATCCCCCGTAATCTCATATGACTGCTCCAAAGCAAAGGCTCTCAAATATCCCAGTTGATGAATATGCTGGATTGACAACTGACGAGTAGACTTCAATTGCAACAGCTGTTTCGGTGACATTCACTGCGTACTGCATGGATGCCAGATGGGAAATTAAAAGCGTAGTTCTTAGCACTGCAGATTAAAAGCAAGCACTAATGTGTCTTGCTAACTGCTGTGTGGACAAACTAGTTGACTACCACATGGTAACGTCAATGTATTATAGAAATCATCACTGTTTTTTGAATGATGATAATGATTTCTACAGGTGATGTAATGATGATTTCCCACGGATTTCTTAAACCACATTCCTGAAGACAGTCCTTGGAGGGCATAAATTCTCCTTTCTTTACTCCATCTTAAAAGCTGCTGAGCCTTTAAGCCCACCAATACAAAATGCAGGATTTAGAATTATTTTAAGTGCCTCTGAAACAACAGTGATTCGAAGAGAGCTAAAGATTTGTACTTCCAGTCTATTTAAAAGGTAAGGAGGGAGATAACAAATGTGATGTTCCCAAAAGCACAAAGTCACAGAATTTCAAGTTGCGGTGTGTGAATCAAAGGAAATGGATGAAAGGCACGCCAATTCCACATTTAGCCAAGGAGTCCACTGGGGCAGAGGCTTCTCTTTTATCAAAACCCACTGTTGCCATCGACCAAAAATAGGGAAAGCACTGGGAGAGCCAAGCAGAGACAGCAGGCAGTAGTGAATTCCAGAGATAGGGAGTAATTACTGGCACAGAAAGAGCTTTGCTGTCATAACGGGTGGCTAATCAAACAGATATCACAAATACAAACACCGAGGACAAACAGCAGCAATAATTATGGGCCTAATCATCACAGGCTGAGATCTCTATTGAAGGCATTCTGTGAGGAAAAACTCATTTCTGAACTGCTTGCGTGATATTTTCCGGGGGGGGGAGAACCTAAAGTTGGGCTACTGACAAGGTGTGATGAGAAGGGCAATGATCATATATGTAATACTGCTGACGATGCTGTCGCCTAGGGCTGTTCGATATAACTATATATATATCGGATGACGATATAAAAACGTCTATCGTTTCATTTTACGCTATCGTTTGTTTCGTGGTGTCGCAAAATAAACCGTTTACGGCAATATTTTTTCATGGTTTTGATGGTCACTGTAGTGGCTAATTTCTTAAAGTTCTCTCTTTCTCTTACATTTAATATAACCACACTACAGACAGACAAGCGTTTGTTTTTATGGGTTGTCGTTAGCAACAACGACGGTAAAACCACCGCGTGTCCGCTTGTTCCACATAAACCTTTCACAATAAAGCTCAAGATCCTGTTGAGACTTTTCAACTAAACTGAATCACGTGAAAGATGCAGAGTGTTTACGGATGAGAAGCAAAAAAGCCGTCAGGTGCTAAAAAATAAACCTTAGACTCAAATGTTAGAACAGGCTTTTCCCCGCAGCACGCCGTGTAATAAATACTCAAAGAAAACGGCGGCCGTTACAACTTATGTCTAAAAATGTATAGTTTCATGCATCAGTTAAAACTCGATGCCAGCTGGAAACACTTCCCGCAAGTCGAGCTGCCCGAGATTCACAGAAGTAACAGAAAATGTTACATTTTTGTGATTTATATCGTTATCGGGACGATTGATGTCTTAATATCGGAATATGAGATTTTGGTCATATCGCACAGCCCTACTGTCGCCCTCAAAATACAAACTAGCGTGAACAATAGAGTCTGTTTTAAATTTTTATGCGTAGCTATTGGCCGCTACCATAATAATAAATTCAGACACTGGATAAAAGAGCATCCAAAAGTACTTTTTCCACAGGGGTTACCACAGCAGATGTCTGAATTGGCGAAATTGTTATGCCAGATGCATTCCTTCACTGATCAGGTTAACATTTATAATAACTGCTCGATACTTCAATGCTGTTGAAATAGGCGTTTTACTGACCTTTTAAAATTCTTCCTAAAGGTGTTGTTGGGTGTTGTGAACGCCAACAACATCAGCTGTTCGTGAGGGGAGGAGCTGGCGCTCGCCTCTCAGCAGGTTGCTGTGTGAACGTGTTATCGACTGGAGGGAAAGACATCAATTGTGCAAATTCTGACGACATTTTTTGACAAACTGAAAGTGTATACAAGTATCCTAGCCAATGTAGCAACATCACATTTCTCCTTTTTTTTTAATTATGGCACAGCCACAAAAATTCACACTGTGCTGTGTTCCACGCTGTAATGCTTAGAAAGACCCGAACATGTTGGAGCTACACAAACATACTAAATCCACCAGTGTGAAGCTCTAGGCTGAAAATCCTGCAGTGAGGGTAAACTGAGGGCAGCTGCCCACAGCCAACTACAGCTTGAAAATCATCTTTCCTTCATTCAAACATCCACCTGCTGCTGGAAAGGTTGAAACAGGGAGAGGGGGAAGAAAAAGCTCTATAAAACTGTGCAATGGCCAGAAATGAAACCATAAAACTACAAGTTAAAAACACAGCTGTGGACAATCACACTGTCTACATACAATTGATTCCTCTGGATAAAACATTACTGCTCTCCCTTTGAGCATAATGGCTTCACTATGAGCTGCAGAGTCACTAAGCGATAGTAGAGAAAGCCAGTGAGACATTTATGGCTCATTGGCTTAAATATCAGTGCGAGGCACTCCGTAACACCCTAGTCAAGATTAGCAGATACGAGACGCTTTCTACAACCTCTCTACAAACTCGACAATCATTAGGACAGTTTGCCTACATCACAACACAAGTTATTGCTGCCCCAAAGCTGCCATATCTGCATGAATGGGCTTGCCGCTGTGGTTCGGAAATCCTGAGGGGTCAAAATTTACTGCGAGGGCTGAGTAATTATACACTGTCTTCTGTACCACTGCGGTCCCTTCATCATTATTTCCTAACACATGGCTGCCTCTGCTGTTTCATATTCTATGGCTGTAAGATAATGGGAGAGGACAGAGTGGTGTACTTCCCTCTCCTACTCTGTTCCTCTTCTCCTATCGTGGTGACAAATCAGTGTTTCAGTCTTTCACAAGGGAGTCTGAGGTGTTTAAATTCCCAAAACTTACAGTCTCTTCAGTGCAAAGGACAGCACAGACGTACTGAAGTTTGTGCAATCCATTGCAGGGTTTCATTAGTGTACTGCAAGTCCGGCGGCACATTGAGCCTAAACTGACCACCTGGCGGGCCTAAGCATTGGGGAGTTTTGTATCACAAATATTGGGTTAGCTACAGTATTTCATTATCCTACTGTTAGAGTTACTTTTAAAAATAAAAACCGCTTGAAAGAGTACACAGAACTACAAGGAAACTTTAAAAAACTGATATGAATTAAGTGGAAGGAAGCTACTTTTCAATCGATGATAATGATAAACTGTGTGTGCATGCCACATCCTCAGTTTCAGAGTCTTGACTCAGTGTACCATGCAGCTCTGGGTTTTATTACAGATGTGAAGTCTGACTAGAGACTGCATTGTTTATGATTTCATGGGCTGGCCATCACAGACCCCTTGCAGAAGACAGCACTGGTGTATTTTTATCTATAAAGCAAGACTGGGTAAACTTTGTCTGAGCTGCAGCAGTCACCAGCTACACTCCTCCAAATGGTTGCTTTTTGATGTGCCCAGGGTTTTGACAGATCTGGGGGAAACAGAATTGTGTTACTACACACTGTGGATGTGGAAACCACCTTTGCAAACAGATCTAAAATGAACATGTTTATATCTACTATTGAATCTAGCAGCATAAGCAGTGTGGTGAAGGAGCATAGATTGTGAACACAGCTACGTCACATCACCCGCTGGTTTGTGAAATGCTGTTTGGAAGCCTTTACATGAGCATTTCCGCAATCGTTATCTTTATGTTTAAAATCAGACGTGATAAGCAAGAGTCCAGACCTGACTGTGTACCTACATCCTCACTGACTAATGCCCAAACCCTGAATAATCCCCTTTTCTAAAAGAATAAACAAAATTGTCTTAAGTTTCATTTAGTGTGAGTGAGCCCATAAAGTCCAAGGGCCATCTTCCTATAGAGTTCAGGACTAGGAGTCTTCTTACAACCACAGCTATCACGCTTGGTGATAGCTAAAGTCAGAAAACTGAGGATGTTATGTGAGAGCACAAATTTCAAGTTTTCCTAATGTTTACATGCAATGCCAACATCTTGGATTTTGAAGTTGGGGATCGGTGGGCTGGTCCATCTTTTTGAGTTGTAAGTGTGACTTGAAGCAGCTTTTCAGCTGAAAATGCTGACTGGGAGCTCAAATTCTATTATAAATTGCAAAATGTACATGAATTTGTATATCATTCACTTTAAGTTAAAAAAAAAAAAAAAAACAAATATAACAATCTCTTATGAGCTTGTGTGGCTGCCTTTGAAAGAAATTTGACCTTGATAGAAGATAATAAAATTAAAAAAGAAAAAAAAAAAAAAAAAGAAAAAAGATGACTTTCACAGACAGGGAATCTTTCTAGGGGTTTTTCCCCCCTTTTTCCTAATAATAAAAAAAAAAGATAAATAAATACAAGGTTTCCTTAAAGATTTCTTATCAGATCAGGTCTCCTTCATGGAAGCCAAAGGTGAACGTAGACAACACAGGCAACACGACTCCACTACAAGCAACCCAAAGAGCGCTTGTTTGATGTCTAAAACCCTTAACGATTCACGTAATTTAATGAGCTACCATGCCGAATACTGATATCACCACAGGGGGCTTTTCAACTTTGTACAACACAGAAAAGACTACTCCGTCATAAATGTGACTCTGCATGCATAATTGCACTAAAGGAAGAGGACACTGATTTTGAGGGGGTGGGGGCAAAATTGCTGTAGTAATTTCCAGCAGTGGAAAGACAATGAGCCTTTTGTTATTCCTCCAATTAAATGTCACCCCAGACGTAGCAAAGCTTCCACACTTCAGGCCTTCTGTGCCAAGGATGAAAAATTGCTTGTGGCTAAATAGAGAATACTGTAGCTGCATGCAATGCTACTCTTAATTCAGGCCAAGGCTTTCTGAATGCAACTCTGTGTCTGAAGCCATGCACCAAGACTTCGTAATGCTTAGACTGAGTCACTGTTGTCTGAGTTAACAACATTTTATACACCTCTCGACATGTGGTGCCCAATAAAACAGCTGTCTGACCTATTTTCGTCTCAAGGCATTACGAGAACTGAGACTACGGGAGAACAGCTCCAAATCCTCCTGCTCCAGTGACAAATTAAACCAAATACCTTTTCAGTTTTTTGTTACATCAAAAGATGATCGCCCTTTAAATGTGTTCCCGTCAAGTCATTACTGCCTGTTTGTGTCAAGCTCGTGCAGCTGCTCCGCTGCCTAAGGTTATCGCTAAAGAAAACCAACAAAGCGTATAAAAATGATAGCCAAAATGACAGCTTTTATAAGAGGAACATCACAGCTTTGCCAAGTGGTCAGCACTGTTATGATATGAACCATGGTGTGTGCAAACTCCCAGTGAGCAGGAATCTTATCGCTTATTCCACACTGAAAACACACGGATGCCCTAATCCGACTTTGAAACTTCAGCAAAGATAAAAATCAAGCAGCGCAAGCACTCGCAGATAATGTATCTGTGCGAAATGCACAGTGATAGCATCTTAGTAGAAAACTGGGCTCAGGGCAAAGAAAAAACATAAAAGGCAACAATGAGCTCATCTTGGATAAAAACTCCACTCTCTCTCGCTCATACCCGATAGGTTTGGAGTGGTGGATGAGAGCAAAGGCTTCTGCTCACTCTCGTCTGGGTAGCAAATCCCAGCCAGAGGCGGAAACAGATCCAGCACCCTATTACGGGTGAGCCTGAGAGACGGGAGTGCAGTTTATTCCCCGCCAAATTCAGCTTTTGTCTAGCGGCCACGTCAAACGGGACCCAGAAAAAAAAAAAAAAAAGTGGGCAGGGATAGCTCAGTAGGTAGAGTGGTGGCACCATGATCGGAAGGTCGGTGGTTCGACTCCACTGAACGGCTACCCTGAGGTACCCCTGAGCAAGGTACCGTCCCTACACACTGCTCCCCGGGCGCTGCATTGGTGGCTGCCCACTGCTTCACTGGGTGAATGGGTTACATGCAGGGGAACTATTTCCCTACGGGGACTAACATGCACACTTAACTTTACTTTTACCCAACCTTCACTGGAAGCGGCATAACGACATTATGTCAGCTCTGGCTGCAGCAACTGCAGGACGGGCGTGCATGTGCATAGGTGTGTACCTGCATGCATATTAAATGAAGAGACGGTGATGAAGGAGAGAGTTCCAAACTCCTTATTGAAGTGCAGCCCAGAAATGCAAACGGAAGAAACAATCCCTCTGATTTCCCTCCGCAAGTAAATGATGTTGAGACTAGCATACTCCCCTGAAAGACAAGCTTTGTGCCAACGGCAAGATGCCGCTTATCAAGATGGGACCATTTGAGCGCTCATGCACCTTGTATCAAAGTTTAAGAAATGGTGTCGCAGAAAGTTAAAACCATAGTTCCACACTGTGCCCTTAACACATGCCACATCAGTTCACATTAAAAGGCTTATTAATTCTAACTCTGAATGAAATTAGCTTATTAACAAATGAACTTGAGCCTGCCCGACCCCAGTCGGACCAAACCGTTTGCTAAAATCCACCTACCAGTCAAAACTATGACTTCACCACAAAGTCAGTGTTAATGACTCTGGTACCCACATGTCAAAGTTTAACTCAAATTAAAGCATGCACAAAATTGAGCTAAATTTACATTTCTGCCTCGAGTCCATTTGGTTTATTTATTAATTTTCCCAAGGGGCCGCATGATGAACTGGGACTGGTGTGGCAGGCCACACCAATAAGCCGAATCCAATTCTGCTCTCTATAAACTCATTGGTGCGGCCCTCCCAATTTGTAATGTGGCCCCTCGAGAAAACTAATCACCCAGCCCTGATTTAGAGTCTATGATGTAGCCTAGATGCTTGCCAGCATTTAGAGTTCTGCTCGGTGTGCCTGCGGTGCTCTGCAGTTTCTCCGTTTGGGCTGATCCATTGTCTTTTAGTGTATTTGAAAGAAAGAAAGAAAAATGGTGGCAGAAGAATTAGTAGCTGAAAATGCACAGGAGTGAACTGGCCAAATGGCAGTCGCTGCAGTCTGTTGACACGCCATGTAATTAGATTTGTAGGGGAGGGTCTATGTGAGGTTACAGCATAGGCTTGCCAGGAGGGGTTTGCAGTTGTGACATACCTTGAGCAAAAAGTATAAATCCCACTTTGTGTCAAAAATGAAAAAAGCACTTCTGAGGACTTGGCTGCACTTTTTTTATTTTGCATTTACTACAAATGTAAAGGGAAAATAAAAGGTAGGACTCACACTTGAAGTTTTCTTTCACAGAGCAATCCATTTATCATTAATCCATCTATTACAGCCCACGCATCCAAATTGTATTACACTGTAGAAGTGTGCAGTTTGAAGTAACATAAAACAACACTGCCAATCTTCCCAGATGGGGAGGCCAAAAATGTTAATGTTTGACATTTTTAAGCAAAATGTTAAAGTATTACCATTAAGAGCTGTCCAGTGCAATTCTGAAAGCCTACCATTAGACTGGCGACGTCAGCTCCAGAAAAATAAAAAATAAAAAATGGTGAAAACTACTTGCAGGACTGACTAAAGAGTTGAAAAATGGAACGTCTATGAAAACATTCTAAATATTCTGAATGACGTTACATCATCTATCTCTATAAAATATTTCTGAAAAAACTCATAGTACCGACAGTTTATTTTATCATTAAGATGAATGATAACCTCTGACAGAGAGGAAAGAGATGAATTTTGACAGACAAATCCCTTGGGAATTCACATCATATGCTGTGCCAGATGGGAACTGTAAGAGCATTATATTTAAAAAAAAAAAAAAAAAGAATATTCCTTAACAACCTCACTGGCACATTAACTGAGTGTACGGGGTATTAGCATGCAATCAAAGTCTCGGAAAATAAATTTTTTTAGAAAAAAGAAAAAGCTTTAAAACACCAGTGCTTGGTCTGATCGCCAGGGTAGGGTCCGCGTTTATGTGGCTTATGAAGCAAATGGGGTGACGGCTAACAAGTTCTTCTTGCTTTGAAATGCAACTCCGGATAGCTGGAAGGGCCAGATGGGAGTTAAAACACTATCAGTATAAGACTTGCTTGCAAAGTTACAAAAGTCTTGCTCATGGGAAGAGAACAGACAAAAGAAACCAGACAAAAAAGAAAAAGAAAAAGAAAAAAAAAACAACCTGGCGAGTACAAAAGTAAGAATGGCAGAAAAGAGTACCTCAGTCACTTTGTCACCTCGACTAAGAAAGTACGTTTCAAGGTCAAGATAAGCAGCCATGCTAAATGAAATTCTAATGACTGCGGTAATTGCCAAATTGCTGGAACTATATTGAAAGGGAAATGTCGAAGTCTGAGGTCACTTATCTCTCGTGAGTTAAATCATTTCAAGTGCTTAATGATCTCCTTCATATATTCCAATGAAAGTTTGGGAGCATTTTTAATGGAGCGGTGCCATCGCCAGCGCCAGATTCATTTCTTAAGTGTCGGAAATATCCCCCTTGATCTCGCTAACTAGACTATCTGCTTAAAAAGGGAAACATGCTTTGAAGGTCACAGGTTGAGATGAAAAACTATGAAAGTGAAGATGACAGGCTCATCACAGGCGTACATTAAGTTCGCACTCTTTGATTTCAGTGCCAAACGTAAAGGACCAGAAGAGGAGAAGCAGGAATGCAGGATTTGTCACGAAAAATAGCAGCAAGAGAATAACAGTAAACAACCTGTCATAAATAATAAACCTGCTGAAAATTTAGAACCAAAGACGTTTACATGGAGTTGGGAATTTATTATACACCAAGCAGAGGTATCATTTGGCTAAGTTTAGAGAAGGGTCAAGAGAAATTCGGATAATTAACTGCAGCTACAAGACACCAAGGAATTTGCAAAGAGACACAAGTTAGTTTTACACTTTATGGACTCTAAAAGACATGCTGTAAATGCATCCTTCATTTCACAGTTAATGCTCCAGGAATTCTTCAAGAAAGTACTGTGTACTGCTTTCACTGAAATGCTGCTGAACCACAAATGGAAAGCAAAGAGCTTCAGGAAAAAGACGAAGGAATAACTGAAATGTTACCAACTGGATTGAAAATGTCATGAAATTTTTAGAACCCTTCTCCTCAACTATCTCCAATTTGCATAAAGGTTTATGGTCCAAAGTCATATATAGTGGATAAATATAAAAATTTTAGCTTCATATCTAATACATAGAAAACTTCCAGCATTTTTTTTTAGTTTTTTGCACTTTAAAACTAAGGTCATGTTTGAAAAAAAAAAAAAAAAAAAATTTGGATGGCTGAAATTTTCTATGGCCCTTCTCATCAAAAATAAAACAGGATCTGTAGAGGAAATCTGAAAAAGTCTCATATCCGAGCGCACACTCACACAAAAACTAATTGCAAAAAACAACCTGTAAGAATTTTGGAATTGTATAAATGTTATATAAATGCCATTTTTATTCAACTTGCAAGCTGGACTGAGCAAATATGATAAATTTTATAACATAAGATATCAATAGATAGTATAATCTGAAAAGATCTCAAGTCTGCAGCTTACACATGGTACTCCAAGTGTAACTGATAAAATTATTTTGTTAAATATGTGCATATTTCTCTACTCTGGGGAAATCTTTAGATAAATGCCTATAATAACTGGCTATAACTAACCAATAATCAAACATGTTTTGTGTATCTATCCCAATTAACATGCTGTTTTTGTTTTTAAGAATTTCAGAATTTTATTTTCAACGGTTAAATTTAAAAGGTTAATTTTCAAACATTACCTCAAAAAAACAAAAACAAATAAAAAACACAACAACAATCTGATAAGTGGAATTGTTGTTTCTTGGGGTATTTTAGAATTGTCTACGTGGATTAACTCATTTTTGGAGCCAGCCTCAGACGGACACTTGAGGAACTGTAATTTTTTGGAACTTTTACAGTGGCTCAATTTTACAGGCCCAGATGTTGCTACCTGTTTGCTAACATCAGTCTTTATACCTGTCAAAGGTATAACAGTCCCCAGTTAACACTTTCCTGGTGCGTTTATAGTCTTTATGATTGTACAAAATACAATATGCTGTCATTTCTGTAAATTACAGCCACATTAAGAGACAAAAGAGAAAAACCAGGGTATGCTTTAGAGCAGGTTTACCTTATTACTACCATGAGAATACAGCTGCTCCTAGTTTTTCTATCAGATCCATACCACATTACACGCAGTTTCAAAAAAAATAAAAATAATAATAATAATAATAATAATAATATTGGTGACAATAAAACGCTTCGTGGGTGACACTGGAGTGGCTGGTCTGTGGAAACAGGGTCGGCCTTGTTGACCAGGATGGATGCCAGACTATCACCGTCTTGATTTTTCTTCAACTGCATCTGTTGTGCTTTTTATACATTGCTCTATAATGTTATCAGTGAAATAGCAAACATTCAAGCTCAATTTTAGATCCTTCTGCCTCGCCAAGCCAACAAAACCTGTGCTTGCATAAGTGGAATGACTTTGAGAAATGCATGAGCCTAAAGACTAAGAATTAAATGTTCAGCATCCCTATAGCAGCACGAAATAAAATCTGATATTTGCTCTTGTTTTGCGGACCATCTGTGTCCATTACACAGGAATTGCAGGGTTTCTGCCAGGAAAGTTGTTAGACTTGGGGGGGCTATGTGCTCTGTCCACATCCATCTTGAAGTGCATACAACCTGTTCAGTTTGCAATCCCACAACAGACAGCCTTTCTCACCATTTTTCCTGCTGATAAAAAGAGAGAATGTGGAGGGATATGTTGGCACCACCCTGGCATCCATATGGTAGCTGACTCAAAAAGAATTGAGCGTGACAGCCAGTTTGCCGTGGTGACTCAACAGAGTCCAAGAACGGTTACTTTACCTAACCCATCACGCAAAAACTGTTTCACACAAAGGTGAACAAAGAAACAGACGGCTTCAAAAACTGACAGCAATTTTTCAGGATGCGTGTGGATGGCAGAAACGAACATCTCATTCAAATGGGTCATTCCACACTAATGTTAGGAAATCTAGGACTGCAGCAGACATAATACTCCGAACAATGATCATAATTTTGAAGGAAAAGATCCTCTGCTGCTGGGGTGCTACATGTCTCAAGGACATTAAGTTGTAGAGCTGGCTGAGTGGAAAATCATTTCCTGTATTAATTTCAGAGAAATCAGTTCTGAAGGCTAGGCTTGGATCAGAAGGAGACTTCATAAAAAAGGCAAAATGAGGCAGATTTGTGTCTCTGCAGACTGTAGAGCTACAAGATGACACCATCAGTTGAATAAAAATAAAAGTAAAATTTAAACCAACTTATCTATTGAATCTGTGAGAATTGAAGTTGTTATAGTGGGGGGGGGGGGGGGGGAAGAAAAAGAGAAAAAAAAAAAAGAGTAAAGTTCAGCAATAGCTTCCATAATCCCATTTTCACACTTGGCAGACACATGGACATAAAGCTCAGGGCAACGACATTGACCAGACTGGCACTTCCCTGGAGTGTGACATACACACACAAGAAAGCATACAACTTTGAGATACTCGAGGACATTGTCCACAGTATTGAAAAAGCTGAGTTGGTGCAGCAAATAACCAGGTGTGCAGAGCAGAGAAAGCAGGCAAGATTTGAAAGTCTCACCTAGAGAGCTCAAAAGTGTCAGCTGTTATCCACTTCTGAATGGTTATCAAATCGGTCTTTCCTCTACGAGAAATGCTTTTAACCAGTCTGGACAAGCTTTGTACATTACAGTACAAAAGTATGGGGGGTTTTTTTGGAGGGGGTGGGGGGGGGGTTGAGTTAGACTACTAGAGCTAACTGACATCCCATTCATACAGTCCCCTGAATATACCTAGGTATTCACCACTCACCCAACGTGTGAAACCTGCTGTGAGGACAATTAAAGTGTGGCCAGAGGGGACAGACGCAGTGCTCCAGGACAGACTTAAAAACGCAGACTGGAATATGTTTACCCACACAGACCTGGACCAGTACGCCTCATCTGTACTGGATTGCATCTCCGAAACCACAGACAGTGTCACCACCCAGAAACGGATCACCATGTACCCCAACCAGAAGCCTTTGATGAACCGGGATGTTCGTCTCCTCCTGAAGGCCCACAACACCACCATTAGGTCAGGAGATGCACACGCCTACAGCACAGCCAGGGCTAATCTAAAGAAGGGCATCAAAAAAGCCAAACACCATTACAAAAAGAAGGTAGAAGAACACTTCTCCAACTCCAACCCCTGACGCATGTGGCAAGGACTCCAGACCATTACAGACTACAGGACCACCAAACCCTCCCCCGCATCCTCTGATGTCTCCTTCCTCAATGAGCTCAACAACTTTTGTGCTCGTTTTGAGCGAGGGAACCCCACAACCGAAGCAGACGTGACGCCAGACCACCAACCTCTGACTCTCTCCCCCACCGATGTAGGAGCGGTGCTGAGCAGGATTAATGTCCACAAGGCTGCAGGTCCTGATGGCATCCCCGGGCGTGTTCTCAGAGCGTGTTCTGGGGAGCTTGCAGGAGTGCTCGCAGACATATTCAACCTGTCCTTGGCCCACGCTGTGGTACCGGCCTGCTTCAAATCCACCTCCATCGTCCCGATACCCAAAAACTCCAACCCATCTAGCCTCAATGACTACCGCCTAGTAGCACTCACCCCCATCATCACAAAGTGCTTAGAACAGCTGGTCCTAGCACACTTCAAATCCTGTCTCCCCCCCACCCTGGACCCCCACCAATTTGCATACCGCCAGAACTGGAGCACAGAGGATGCAGTCTCCATCGCACTGCCCTCTGTCCTCTCACACCTGGACAACAACAACACCTACGCCAGAATGCTGTTTATAGACTTCAGTTCAGTGTTCAATACAATCCACCCCCCACAACTCATCAGGTAACTGACAGACCTGGGCATCAGTTCCCTCATCTGCAAATGGTTACTGGACTTCCTGACCAACCGCCCCCAACATGTCCGGCTGGATAACCGCTGCTCATCTACAATCACGATGAACACCAGTGTACCACAAGGCTGTGTGATGAGCCCTTTCCTCTACTCCCTCTTCACCCACGACTGCAGACCTGCTGACGGTTCCAACACCATCATTAAGTTTACAGATGACACCACGGTGATTGGCCTCATCAGTGACAGCGATGAGGCCGCCTACAGGGAGGAGGTGGATCGTCTGGCTGAGTGGTGCGACAGAAACAACCTGCTGCTTAACACCGAGAAGACCAAGGAGCTCATCGTGGACTACAGGAGGAATGCTGACCCACATCCACCCATCCACATTAAGGGGACGGCTGTGGAGCGTGTGAGCAGCTTCAAGTTCCTGGGAGTCCACATCTCCGAGGATCTCACCTGGACGACCAACTGCTCCAAGCTGGTCAAGAAGGCTCACCAGCGCCTCTTCTTCTTGAGGACTGAGGAAGAACTACCTGTCCTCAGACATCCTGGTAAACTTCTATCGTTGCACCATCGAGAGCATCCTGACCAACTGTATAACAGTCTGGTACGGGAACTGCTCTACCTCGGACCGGAAGGCGTTGCAGAGGGTCGTGAAAACTGCCCAGCGCATCGCCGGAGCACCACTTCCTGCCATAAAAGACATCTGCTGGAAGCGGTGTCTGAAAAGGGCTGGGAAAATCATCAAAGACCCCAGTCACCCATCACATGGACTCTTCACCCTCCTGCCCTCTGGGAGGCGCTACAGGAGCCTCCGGACTAAGACCACCAGGTACCGGAACAGCTTCTTCCCCACAGCTGTCAGACTCCTGAACTCTGCCTCCTGACATCTGACCCACGTTAACACACGGACTGAACATACACACACCCACAATGGACAACTGTACCCTCAAACACACAATAACATGGACTGAACCACCACTCACAACCACTAGCACTTTATATAGCCTCTGTAGGAATTATATCTTATCTTAACTGCACTACTGTATAGCTCTGTGTAAATAATCATTCTGTACATTTGATAATTTTTAATCCTACAACTGTTTACAACTTGCATAGTTCCCATTTCTGTATAGCTGTATATCCCAGATTCTGTAAAGTTATTTATTTCATATTCTGTATAGTTTTTCATATTTATATCCTGCCCATAGCTTGTACTCACTACAGCCTGTGCATACTTAGTTATAGAATATTCACAACATACTTCATACCGTGTACATTATAACATACCATAATAGACCCATTTCTGTAATATACTTACATATCTATATTATTGCTAATATATATTGTAATATATCTATATCACTAAAGCACTTCTGGATGGATGCAAACTGCATTTCGTTGCCCTGTACCTGTGCATGTGCAATGACAATAAAGTTGAATTCTATTCTATATACTTGTTTCCCTTCCCCCCTGTAAAAAGGTTAAAAGCTACCGATAATTCTATAATGCCTCACTAAAAAGTCAAAGGAATGTCTCCAAAATCCAATATGTCTTAAGGCCGAAACAAACTGTTTATCTAATGGCCTGAAAGTGCACTGATGCCTGCTGTGAGTTGCCTGGAGCCACAATGAGTCATGCTATGCTCAAAGCACTTCTCAGACATTTTTAGCAGCAGGTTAGCTGCATAGGAACAATGGCCATAGCTTTCATGGGTAAACCTGCACTCAGCAAGCACTCGCATTACACTGTGCCTTCTGTCACTCCATTGAAAAAGTGGAAGGCAGGTCCTTGACAGAGTTTGCAGCTTTCAATGCCTAAAGAGAAACAACATTATCTGAGGGGCGCCTACAGGGTATTCTTTATGAATATGGAAACAAATACAACGGGCTTTCAACTGCAAAGGCAGTTTTTACAGTGATCTATTTAAACTATACATATAGCATGGCCTGGCTGAACAGACTAAAGGAACAACTCCATAGGTGAAATGACCTCTCATTTGATATTAAATGTAGATAATGGATTTTTAGAGGCCTTTAAATTTCTTGATGAATGTGTTTCACATGATTAATTTCAATCTTAGTTTCCCCGACTTGTCTTGTTCAGCAGAAATTTCACCTTTGCCGTGCAGACATCCAGAAGTTGAGCGGAGGACTAATCCATCTCTGACAACATGAGAGAAAAATCCAAAGTCTTCATCGTATCATTTATAGACTTGGACAAAGAAACAGACCTCAGACAATTAAATGTCTGGTTAGTACAGCACCAACTACAAAGAAAAATCTACTGCAAACATAATCAAACCGCTCAAAAGCATGGATCCTATTCTTAATAAAAGTCTTTACTGGTTCTTTTACTGAGCTGCCTGCATTCAACTCCAACGATCACGTAATCACACATCAGGCTCATTGCAGCATTTTTTGGCATAAAAATGTCACCTTGTTTCAGAGCCATGTGGCTCACCCAGGCTACCTGCCAGCTGCTTTACTGGATAACCCTGATGAAATGACAGGCTTTTTTTGCAACCGGTCAGAGATTGACAACCTATTCCAGCTGTCACTCCGTCCTGCTTGAGACGCCTTCATTCGTCCATCTGCCGTTTCTCATTCTCTGCCCTGATCTCTCTTCCACCCGCTCCTCTATCAGTCCCAGCCTGGCTCTAGGCTGTTCTCTTGACTTGAAACAAAGCTGTGGCCTCAGACCACAGCGATCCATAATGTCACACCAGGTGAGCTTACCAGCAGCTAGGCTGTGACAATAAAGTCATCCGCTCTCAATGGGCCGAGGGGAATGAAAACAAACACAAGAGCAGAACAATGGACACATCTGCACCAGAAAAACAAGAGATGGGGTGCTGCCAAAATGGAAAGATGCCCACTGGCGGCCTTACAGTGGGCAGAGTAGCAGTATACTGTGGCCTGCTCATAACACAAAACACATCCAGCAAATCGGTATTTATTCTGAATATTAAAAATTCTACTAGAAATTTCTGAATACAGCTATAATCCGCAGCTGTGTTTTCATCCCACTTTTGTCTTCGCTTTCTCTTAACACAAGCGAACGTGTCGGCTGATTAATATAAACTCCACAGCTCCCTGCGGCTGCAGTTGACTTTAATCACCTGGAAACCTAAAGTCTGGGGAAAAACAGAAACGGCAATACAGCTTCAACAACTCACAGGTTAATCAATCCAAGGCAAATTGATTGGCAACACTTTTAACTGATTAATTCCCAAGTAATCTTTTCAGGTCACTGGTTTCCAGCCTCGCTATGTTTCAGAGTTTTACGACAGTCAAATCTAAATCAAACCTTGTAAAATAAATCAAATACACTTTTGTACTGTCAATTAGGGCTGCCACGATTAGTCGACTAGTCACGATTACGTCGACTATCAAAATCGTCGACGACTAATTT
Source organism: Pundamilia nyererei (assembly GCF_000239375.1). Lineage (NCBI taxonomy): Eukaryota > Metazoa > Chordata > Actinopteri > Cichliformes > Cichlidae > Pundamilia > Pundamilia nyererei. The sequence continues at coordinate 2,174,358 of NW_005187503.1, read as the reverse complement.
AATAGTCGAGG
>NW_005187503.1:2110989-2173669 GCF_000239375.1 Pundamilia nyererei | reverse complement strand
ACTAGAGCCGTGAGAACACCGGACTCCCGACAGATCTTTTCAAACACACCGCTGTCTTTCGCTGCTCAGGTTAAACATGATATATAAGTCACTTAGATAACTTAAAAATGTTATTGTTTGGCTTTTTTCAGTATTTTATATGTGCCTGAGTAAATCGGTTTGGCTGAGATTAAAGTTATAGTTTTTACACAGCTGAATAAACGTCAAGCTGACAGCTGATTATCAGAAGTGTGAGATACTGGAGAATATACTCCGGTGTCCTGTTATATTTTAAGATAGCAAGGAGTTTATTAAACTTCACCAAAACAATCTGCAAATTTCATTAAAATTTAATAAACTATCATTTTGTCTTTATTTTTAGTTAGCACATACCTTAAACACTTCAAGCTGTAAGCTAATGATAGTTATATAAGAGCAGATGCTTCTGGTGCAATAAGCTGAACGTTTTATGTCCAATGGATGATGATCTGATTAGTCGACTAATCGCAAAAATTATCGGTGACTAGTCGACTATCAAAATAATCGTTTGTGGCAGCCCTACTGTCACTCACAAAGATATATTGATATTCAGCTCACAAAGCTCAAGTCAGTCTAATTTCACATTGGTTTCAATTTAGGAAGTGAAACTCCACTTCCTGTTTCTTTTTTTATGGCATGGAAACCACAAACGGAAAAATACAACATTTCGACTTCACAGAGCACTTAGATACCATTCTGCTTCTTATACACATTTAAAAAGAATATGCCCATCATACTGTCAGTGGGTTGTTAAGTGTTTAATAAACATTAAGTTTAGTCAGTACATCTCCAGGGCCTTCGTGAGGCAACTATGCATATAAGTATAATTAGGTTGTATACAGTTAAGGTAAGCGTTATCTTAGGAAACCTGTATAGTTTAATTTCTGACCTAATAAACAGATCTCGAGTAAATTAAACTCCGCTTATCAAAAAAATCTTTTGGTGGATGGCCCAAACCTCTTTGGTTGGTGCCAGAATTCTTTTATACAAGAAGAAAAACCCAGATCTCCTAAAACTGAAAGTCTCCGTTACATTGTTCTCATTAGAAAGTACTAATTTCTTAAGAGCTATAGGAAGCAGATACACGGGCCCTTGGGGACCAACTTAAGTCTGAGGCCAGTGGCTTAGTCGAGGACAATAGCAGGAGTGCTTTAAATCCCAAAACATCCTCGTTGCTGAAGAAGGAAACCAAAGCACCCAGAACAAACCCATGTAAACCCAAGAGACGTGAAACCTCCAGAGTATATTAAACTTCTAAGGAGAGACGATATATTGAGAAACAACACAGGAGGAGAAACAAACAGCGGCCGTGTAACCCTTTATAGTAACTGCAATAAAATCAGAGACTTGATTCATTTTATTTACAGAGCGATCAAAAGACTGATGAGTGAGTCATACACCTGAGATGTAAAGATATGCTAGAAGCTTACATAAAACCTACCTTGAAACAAGGAAAATAAGCAAAAGACTTCAAATGAAGACAACAAAATCTGGACGACGCAGAACAAAAGGCATTTAAGACGTGCCAACCTGAGAGCTAGCCAATCCTCCAACAAGGGATTGAGCCAACAAGCACAATAAACAAAATTAAGCAGGGAAACGTGCACCCAAAACTCAATATAACATAACCAGCTCACGGAGTAGAAAGCCTGAACAACTACCACTTTTTATCACCTCGTTGTGGAGAAAACTACTTGACATTCGCAATAACCCTTTCTTTGGTATTTATTTGATTAAACCAGCTCTTAGCCATCTACCTAGCTTCCCTGCTGATGCTAAGCAGCAAGTTTCTAGGGACTTTCTGCAAAATGTTGGAGGGATTAAATTGAAAAGAGGAAAAATTACTCAAGAATAAGCTGAGTTGAGCTATTTGAACTATTCAGTAATGCTTCAGAGACGCTTTAAGCAGCCGATCTTATTAAATGGACTCTGGTGTAAGTAGTCTATCAGCTACAGAAGACATTCAATTTAACCTGAGGCAGAGGCCGACAAAATAATACATCAACCCTATCCTCCCCCTCCATAAAACCATACAGCACATATATTACACATGAACATGCACACAAACAAACTGATAAAGCAGTTATTTGGAACAATAAAATTTCTTTGGCTTCACCGCCAAAGCCTCCCTCTGTTTGAATGCCTGGCAGGCATTAATTTCTTCTCTCTCTTTCCGCCTCCTACTATCTTATCGCCGTTTCTCTCACTCCTCCTTTCTTCTCCTCTCTGTATGCAGGTGCGCTCGCCCACTGAGCTGCATGCTGACTCCTGTCAGTAAGAGGACAGGGATGTATGATAAGCACAGATCTTCTTTGTTCCCTACACCCAACTTCGCCCTGAACCATCCAGAGTGCATCGAGGACCACTTCAAAGCCAAAGTGAAGGCGAAAAAGAATGCAGTAAGAGTGAGGCAACATTCGAGGCAGCATTGTCAGACTTGTTACCTTGTTTGTGGTTTGGTGCTGTGGATTATTTTCAGTCTGTCTTAACAAGCAGATATTAGGTTTCTTGCTTCAGTCGAACTCTACTCTTTTCCCCCTCGGGAGGAGCACTACTTTTATGCTGGTTCTGCGCAAGCATCACTATATACACCTGTTGGTCTCGCATTGTTTAGTCAAGTGCAAGAAACAATTCTCACTTGTCAAGCTCTTCACGAAGCTCTAAAAATAACAGAGGCACCCCTATAAAAACTATTATTCCACAGACGGAAGGGTGAAGGCATTGCTCGACGGTTGTGCTGCTGAGCAAACTCAAAGCATGAAAACTTACTGCTGACCAGTTACTCAATTCGACCAATGCGTCTTCTCAACAAAAAGACTAAACAAAAGCGCGCCGGTATTCAACGAGTGCTCTCAATTACGGCCTTGCATCTGTTAAGCAGACACGTCTCTCGATCTGTTGCCCCCCTACTCCCCTCCTAGATGGATGGATACTCCAGCATGAGCGGTCACGGAACAACGATCGCGTCAGAGACTCCATGACAACGCCAAACAGCTGGATAAAAGATGGATCCACCACACATTTTCACTTTGCGTGACACACACCAAGCTGTTTATTGTCACATTGATCGTTTTTTAGAGCTGATTGCTAAACATCGTTTTCGCTTCCTTTCCCCTCAGTCACGTTTGTCTGGAGGCTTTGTGACCACAGCGTGAGCACGTTTTATGATCACTAGCCTTTTCTTTCAAAAGAACGACAAAGAAGCGTACCCGTCTGTATCGCTCCTGCCCCCTCATATACTATGTGAATGTTTGTGGGCGAATTCAGCTGAAAGGTAGCATCTTACCAAGCACATAACCGTCTTCGGAGTTTGACAGATGTATTCGATCTATATTAGACAGGCTACTCTGGCAGCAACCGCAAATCTGCACAGTATGCTGCACTAAATGTTCCCACCAAAACAAGCCTTTCAATTCTGATAAATAATCTGTAGTGCATTTGCCAGCACCTGAATATATTTTTAACAAAAGAGAAGTCTTACCTTTTTTTAACAATGTGGCCTGAAATTTATTAGACCGGCGGTCCAAAGGTGAACGAATGGCACAACACTGGAAACACTGCCATTTACATCTTTAAATGTTAAAAATTATAGAGTGCATAATCATACTCTTAGCCTCGAACAAGAAGCACAATGTTGGAACACACTGTTCAAAGCTTTCAAAGGACAATGCTCTTAAAATCTCATTAGCAAACGGCTGCCAAAATTTATAAGACTGTGGTTTAGAAAGCTAAGGCAGACGACAGGCTCAAGCTAATTTGTAATGAATAATAAACCAAGGCTCTTTTATACCGTGCCCTATATAAACAGGGGACTATGTTCAAACCTCTCTGACCATAGTGTAATTAAATGTAAAGTTAAACAAATACTTAACTGGCTTCACACGTCCTTTAAAAGCTGCTAACGTGTGGGTGAGTACAGCTCTGAATGTGAGGCAGGGGCAATTCATCACACTAACAAACTGAACTAGCTCTCTCACAGTGCCATGACCCTCCACGAAGGGGTCTGCAAAGTCGTGTGTTCTCTGAAAAGCTGACGAGTGAAACCAGAGAGGTGGCGATCTTGCCAGTGCTTTCAAAAACAGCTAATGAGCAACACTGGCTAAAACATAGACGCTTACAGTTTGTCTATAAGAGGAGCACTAACACCATTGTCTTCAATACTCAATGCAATGCCTGCAGTACAATGGCTTAGCAGTATCAGTCACGTGGTGTCTTTATGATAACTGCAAACTTGTTTGTTACCTATGCACTTAACACATCTTTCCTTTTATGCATACAGGCCAGGCTCGACTAAAAGCCATTAACACAACCTCAGAACAAAGGGTATAAAGAAAGTAAATTCAAGTAGTCTCAGTTCTCAATCATGAACAGGCATTTAAAACAAATCCAAAACCTTGGTCTCTGTTAGAAGAAATAAAGATCCAAAATCAAATGACAACAGAAGACTGGGTTGTTTGTATGACTTTCATTGTACTAGGCAGCGGCTACCCCAGGCCTGTTGCCGTTTCCTGCCAGGAGCAGCTCAGCGACACATGCCCCAGGTGCCCTGGAAGAGATCTGTCGCTTCCTGTCTTCACACATGGAGCGCTCCTCAGATTCGCAAACCTCGCTGCAATGCCTGACACTAGTCCGCTGGGAAGCCTTGCCTCCAAAACAGCACTTAATCATCAGAGGCTTGATATGAAGTCTCCTGACTGGGGAGAAAACAGAAAATGAAAGTTCTGTAAGGAAGAGGAAAAGAAACTCTTCCTGTGTCCTTTAGGTGCTGCGACATAACTTCAGCGCAAAGGTGGAATAGAAATATAGCAGCTAGCTTTGGCACTGGGGCATGCTGTAAAATACGCAGCTGTGGTCAACTCCAACCCGTTAACCAAGACTTAATGTAAGTCTTCCTTGTAAGTACCAAGCATAATATCAGGAAGGATGGGCTCCTTAGGGGAAAAAATCCTGCTTCAGGTAACTGGACACCAAATCTGCACTGAATATTTTATAATCTGCCGGACAGTTGGGGGTTTAAGCAAGGATCACAGCTCCAGCCAAGTGTCTGGTGGAAAGATCAGTCACAACTTATTCTCCATTTTCCCACACTACAGCATTAGCTCACATGTTGCTGTGCCAGCAGCTGCTGGCCTAATCTACTTTCAGATAAAAGTTTTGAAAAAGACAGAATTAAAGGAGGGTGAAAAACACTCAGCAAAGTCCATCATAGACCACATTATTAAAGCAATCAGAGACACTAAAACATCATTTCTGAGGTGTTAACTCATATCAGAGTGTTGTCTGAAACAGCAAAGGACTGTATAATGTATCTGTGAAACCGCTGACATTTCACACGTCTTGTTTTTCTATTAACACTCAAAAACCGGTCATAATCATTGGATGTTTTCCTCTGCATCTTACATCAAAGTCACTATCACCCCCCCAAAAAAGAAGATGGGAAAGATTCTGCATTGCTATCCAGCTGTCGTACTAATAGAGCCTCCAGTTTTGCAGGTTTCCAACGGCGATGATCAAGAACAAAGCTGACAAAGTGTTAAAATTTTAAGGATTTCTTTGGGGGGAGGGAGAGGAAGTCGTTTTGTACATTTTAAGCCCAGAAACAAGAGCACAGTGAAAAAGAGAATGTAGGCAAGTGTGATGAAATAACAGGAATATCCTTTAGAGCATGTTAGGCAGTTTTCCAATGGCTCCCATTTAAAAATCTTGTCTTGACCCGGTAACACTGCTTTAGTAAATGTGTGCACAGATTGCATGAATTCCACAGCAGGAGAAGGCACAAGCACAATCATCTCTCTCACCTTCACCTAAACATGACCCTTGCAAATTCAAACGTTTTTCAGCTGTAAGGATTTGTCGAACTGAAGTTATATGCAGATATGCAACTGGAGCTGAGCACACAGTATTTAACATTGCACTTTAAATACAGAGAAGATGTACTTTGTTTAGAGCTGAGAGAGAGAGAGAGAAAGAGCTCAGAGCTGAGAGATTCCTAATAAACTTAAACAATACGGACAGCCAGGCTGAAGATGACACTCCAAGGATAAGATTTAACCCACAACAAACAACCACTGACTACCAGCAAAACCCAGCTCTCAGCAGCCCGAGTTAATCCCAAGGAAGGCTCAGGCTGTCTTGTTCTCAATTTCATGATAAAAATTAATCTTCCCGCTATCAGTTACATTCATTTTGTCATGACAGGTCACCGTCTTCATTTTAATGACTCAAAAAAATCCCTGGCCTTATACTGAGCCAAGTCTGGAAGCAGCCAACTTGGGCTGCACTGCGTCTCACACACTCACACACACCCTCCCAGTTTGGCGGTCTATTTAATGTCCAGAACTTCCAATTTCTCTCTCTAACCTTTCACTGCAGTGCTGCCAGCCGGATATTGACTTATTACTCCCCACATTTATGCTTAACATATCTGTGGGCAGTGATGAGCTTGGAGCCTGGAAACCAGACTGACTATTTTGATGCTTTAACTAATCAATCATTTAAACTGAGTGTTATCTGACTGACATTACTGCATCTAAAAAGCAATGCTTGTGCTGAACTGGTAATCTGTACAACCCTGAGCTGAAGAATCTGAAAAAGTAGCACACCACCAGTGAGTATCAAATCTCTTTTCCGAACAGCTTCTGAAAACCCAATTAATTTAATTCACAAGCATGTGATGCAGGGAAAAAGTCCCCTTACAAAGCAAACCTTACAGCTACTCGCAAAAATGAGTTTGGTATTTTTATGCATGATAAAGCTACTTCTGGCTGTTCCCTTCTACACAAGGGGTCACATGTTTGGCGCTCTCCCTGATGGACTTCAGAGGGACTTGTGCCCCCCTCTCAGAACCGAACTGGTAATCGTTGGCTTGTTGGGTGAACGTGTAAAACAGCAAATTCTTCAAAGATCACCAACAACAATCTCACATGACCCTGTACATGCAACACATGTGAGATTTTTGACAATTTACCAAAGCAAATTGCCGTATTAACCAAAACAGGTTGGATGCAATTGCCAACATGACCCCATTCAACCACAGACTGACTGCAGACTGCAACATTTATGGTAGGTTTTGTTGAGTGTCAGCAATCTCATTTTGCAGCTATGGACGAAATAAATTGAGATAACTTCGTATTACTGGATAAAACAGGTGTTGGCAAAGTTTATCTTTAAGGACATACTATGCTGTTGAAAAAGAAAAGTGATGAATTGCAATTTATGTTACTGCAGTATATCAAAAAATTATTTAAAAAAATAAATAAAATCACAGTAATATTATATCCCAAGTATCTGAAGTGAACCCAGCCTCTAGTGGCTACCAGAGAGTCCATACATTAACCCCACTGAGAATCTGGGATGTGCTCGGACGTTATCAGTATAAGAGCTTCTCAGAAACACAATGTGACTCTAGATGACGATAAATGTTATGACATTCCATAAGCTTATTTTAAATACGTTGTTTTGTAGCTTAATGATAACTGAATATTTAAAACTCCAGACTACCCCTGTCATTTATATACACGACAGCACAGTGACACCGTTTCCTCACAGCAAAGAGGTCCTGGGGGTCCTGAATTCGATTCCATTACCTGGCCAGGGCAAAAGACTGTGGGAGGAAAGCTAGTGGGTTAGGTTAATTAGTAAATCTAAAATTCCCCATAGGTTTGAATGTGAATGAATGGTTGTCTGTCTCTATCTGTTAGCCCTGCAATAGACTGGCGAAGCGTCCAGGGTGTAGCCTGCCTTTAGCCCTTCAGTAGCTGGGATGGGCTCCAGCCTCTGCGACCCTGACAAGGATAAGCGGAAGAGAACGGATGAATAATACTACATAAAAGGTGCTGGTCCACTGTTTGCGGCAATCAGCTGTCCCTCCAGTGACACTTCTCCTTGTCCTGTTCAGCAGCCTAGGCGAACAACAGATGAACGGCACTAGCCATCTAGGCTATGCCAGTCTCCTAATGTACTCCAGTTATTGTGAGCCAAATCATCATTTATCTTTATGTAAATGAGGTTAAGTGATTCTTTTGTTCTCTTGCTGACATAGCGCACCTTACCTTACTTTAGGAGAGAGAAGTTGGCCGTTAGTAGCTACACACTGTGTCTGCACCTAGGCAGCCGTACTGTTCCATCTGTGCCACACAGCAGGCTGGCACCTATGTCCTCCACCCACCCTTGGAGTGTCCCAGCCATCAGGCTTTACACCTTTCTTGGCACGAACCCTAATTAGCTCAATCAATGGATGAAAATAAATAAATAAATGAATCCCACCTGAATGCCAACTAATCCCCCCTGATTTTTAAATAAACAAATATTAGGAAATTAAAATTAGCACAGCCAGATATAGCCGAACCACGGCAGCGACCCTTCTGCAAAAATCAGCACAGCTCAGAGCATTTGCATACTGCAGAATAAGCTTGACATTTGGGTGCTTGTAAATCCAATCTTGATTCTTCAAATTGCCAGCTTGTTTAACGTAATGGTTAGCTGCTGATAATTTGAAGCTCTGTGCAGAGGGGGTAAAAAAAACAATAAAAAACAATAAGCGCTTAGACAACAACGGACAACGGCACTGATGGTGTGTCTGGTGCTGACTTCCAATCAGCATCCAGTGTTCACACAGCTGGAAAAAACAAAACAAAACACACAATTTCTTTCTGTCACAAAAGTGAGAAAGTTATAGTGCTTGATGAAACATAATTACAAAACTCTTTAAAAGATGACCAAACAAACATTAGTACATGTTTAAAAAGGACACTCAAAGTAAAAACCCAAGGGAGGGTCAGGTTTGTCGGATTGTTAGGAGTATGAATTATTAAGATGTCAGTCGGTTCTTGTTCAAAACATGACACAAGGGGAGGAGGACAATTTAGTATCAATGAACAGCTAACTGTAGATATATTTTTTTTGATGCAAGTCTCCACTTTAATAAGGATACTGTGCATTATAAAATTAAAATAAAAACACTCCAATGCGACAGAATTTACAGTTTTACACATTTAAGCTGGCAACAGACGGTTGAAACGGTGCTTTGTTTTGTGTTGGGGGGACAGAAATTGAGAACAGATGCAGACTACTCGTTGCTGCGAGGGCTTTTTAAACTTCTGAATATCAAAGAATGTCTTTGCTTTCTTTCCTGTGACATGCTGCCAAAGACCTGTGCCATTCTTGCTCTGCAACTGTGGAAACGGGTGCCACATTATAGCTTTATACTGAGGCAAAACAGCTCCCACTGCTACTGTGAAATGCAGCACAGTACCATAGATAATATACTGTATCCAAAAGCTCTATGACTACCCCCCCAAACTTTAATCGGGAAATATGAAGGTTGTAAAAGCAGCTTCTAATGAGTGCAAGACACATGGGACTACTCATTAACAGCGCTAAGGTCAGCCCTTTCAGCAAATTCCAGTCTGAGAAAAGGAGCAAGCTCATCTGAACCACGCAGAACCTCCCACAGCCATAAGCCTTGGCCCTTGGCTTTTAAATGCAATCAAGTTATCAACATAATTGAAGACGCAAGTGTCACCCTGAACTAGATGGAGCACCTGTCCTTGAAAATTAATAAATGGATGCATCAGTTCTGCTGCCTCGTTGAATGCCACACAATATAAGAGAGCAATGAGGGAATGACAGGGCAACCAGGCGGCCGCCTGTGAGCCCATGTGACACTGTTACAAAGCGGAATAATTCTCCATTGTGATGACAGACACGCCAGATCGGATCAGTTGGCTTCCGGGTTACAACCTGCTGTTACGAGAAGCACCGGCTGGAAGCTTGCAAGAGACCCTGGTCATTCAAGATGTAGCGAAGCAACAATAAGACATGAGAAAACCAAACAACTTCAATCAATCAAACACATCAATCAAGCACACGAGTAAAATAATCAGGCTGTTAACTATTTTACATTTTCACTGGTTAAAATGCAGATTTATTTATTTTTTTCTCTGCTCTTTCAGTCCGAATAAAGTTCCTGCAGCTGAAGACTCAAGGCAGAGCTCACTGCAGCAAGTACACAAACCTACTGTTGGGTAACACACAACTGGACAACTGGTCAAACCAGACTAGTTAGCTAGCTCTTTATCATATTTAAATGTCAAGGTCCCGCAGATGGGCTGCACATTGGGCCACCGAGCCCGTATATACAAGTGTATGTGCCAGGGTCATTTTGGGGGGGGGGGGCATGCTGTGTAATAACGAGCATGAGCCGCTAACGAACCACAGCACGAAATCAAAATTAAAGTTAAAGCTGAGCTGCATTCAAAAACTTAACACCGCTGCGACTGTGCTAACTTTATAAAGCGTAAAGCAAAGCAAGGAGATAAATAAATATACGTCGTGTTTAATTAAAAAAAAAAACCTCCCCTCTGTAGGGATTAAATTCTCGGTCTCTCATTTCCATTACAAGCAAGTGTAACCAACGAACAGCAGACAGTAGTTAGCTAGCTTACCACGGGTCGAACTCGTGGATGATGCTCTCGAACCGGATCACCGCAAAAAGTCTGGAGCTGAATCCCGCCAGGCAGGCCAGAAAAAGAATGCTAAACGAGAGTAAAGACTGCCACCCAGCTGGCTGTGTCAGTCCGCCAGACAGGCCTCCTTTGCCCCCTCCTCCACCCGCGGCGCCGGGTCGACTGTTCCCGTGCACCGAGCCCCCGGCGTTGGTGGACGCTTTGTGCTTGCCGTCGCTGGCTGCGTGTTGCTCCGCCATTTCTGCGCGCAGTGTCGGCTGGATTTGCTCCTGCCCCGCTCCACGTCTTTCCCCCCGCTCCGCTACTGTCGTATACTTCCCTATGCTGTGCCCACTTCTCTCAGGTATCCTATCATCTAACTCCTTCGGGTGTAAGGTATGATTTAATTTGGTATCGCTACTCCGGGAGACCGCAGTTACATCCCGAAACGCACACTCATGCGCCACATACCGAGGCTGCAACCGTCAATCCGCTTCACGATTGAACGCCGGCGGAGAGGGGCGGGAGGGATGCGAGAGGCGGGCTCTAGGACGCTCAGGCGACCTCTCACAGATCGACAGGTACGAAGGGGCGGGATTCTATGTATCTAGACCAATCAGAGAAACGAACCTTCTAATCCGACAGAAAGCTTTACCAATGAAAACGGAGCAAAATTATGGCTGCAACTGATTGAGATTGGGATTATCCTTATTATACTTTCGATAAAGTAAATCCGATAGTAACTATAAATCAAACTTTTATCACTTTTTTTTTTACAGTTTTTAAGATAGAGAATAAGTTACAGAATGAGAGCGCACAAGGTTCTTAATCTTGAAGGAAGCGCTTTCGTGTACCTATGGGTATATAAGCAGGTGTGCGAAGATAAATTGTCTGTGCGACTGCAATATTTCTGTTGCCCTTGGATGTTGTGGACCGACGGTAGGGTGATAATACAGATTGATGTATCTCATCATTACTGTGTCCCCCAGCAAAGACAAGAACACAGCATTCATCATTCCCTTAAAATCGGGATGTACTTTCACAACTTGCCCCAAAGCCTTGAAAGACTATATTGAAATGAAACACGTTTTTTTTTAATATTTCAAATAAATCTTCAAGCTTTTTGTATTTTGTAATTTTTTTTATGATTGATTGTATACATTTATTTTGTACTTGGTGGTTTCAAATAACGATGAGACGGATGTAGGAAGTATTATTGATTTATCTGAGGTGTGATCCAGTCCCAAAGGAGAAAAATTATAGTCCAACAGCCCTCTTCGGTGTAATCTGATAGCAAAAACGTTTTGTTTTTTTCCGAACTCACTGTAGACCAAATAGATTTAACCCTGATAAGGATAAGTGGAAAATGATGGATGGATGGATTGACACCTGTTTTCAATACTTTTGAATTGGGCTGTTTAAACGGATGATGTATATTCTAATAGCATTAGCATCTTGACATCATAATTTTGAATTTATAAGATAGAACAAACAGCTAATACCCTACACTGGTTTGGAAATATCTCAAACTGGCCCAAATTCGCATACCTACTTTGCATCAGCACTGTTTACAGCTACCCTGTCACCTGTGAGACGATCATTTTTGAAAACTCAAATGAAAAATTCATGTAAGAGAACAGGACTGAAGCTTGAGCCGGCTTAATGTGGCTGTGCATTCAGGCTGTCTGGTGGTGAGATGAGAAGGGGATAAGAGGGAGATGAAAAATACAGCTTTGGAGAGATGGGTAGATGGAAAGCTCATAATAAAGGAGAGTAAAAGGATGATTATGAAAATTGATGGGGGTCATCATAGAAAGCAGGTGGAGTGGCAAAAGTGGATAAGAGTTTGGAGTTCAGGAAGAGATCGTAGAGACTGAAAGAGAGACACCATCAGCGTCTGAAGCTGGGATTCAGTGCCTAAATTCATTCACACACAAAGACTAAATGCAGACAGACGGCAGGAGTGTGATACATGTAAACACATGAAATCCCACGCACACATAACCGCATGCATATTGATGAAGCCGTCCTCTTGCAGGCGCACGACAGTGTGCTCATTCACACACATATGCGCCCAGCGTCTCGATCATTCGTTAAGGCCTGCTTATGCCATGAAAAACACTCTAACCCTTCACGCTTTCTATTCTACCTTAAGATTATGAATGGGTGACCTTTGAAAAGAAGAAATGGAGGCTGTGAAGATTTCTTCAATTGCATCTCTTGTCAAAAGGCCAAGCCCAGATGAAAACCAGCCAAAATAAGTGCTGTTGCCAGGCTAGAGCGGCTTTGCCTTTGCCCTCTCTCCAGAGGCAGGCTTGACTGTTTCTGTTTGCTTTGTTTTTATTTTCCTTTTTTTTCTTCTCCCCACAGCATCACAGACTTGCAGAGTTTATGCACAGCATCCTTAGGTGTCTCCAGCTTTTAATTTTGCTAAAGGGCAGTTGTAAAGAAAAAACCCCAACCCTAAACCCTTAAATGCCTGCCATGGGTCAGTGAGTGAGGTGTCATAAATGATTAAGAGGATTATAATAACAGCATGCCAGTTTTTGGTTTTCTGAAAATGTTACAAGTAAATCCTGTAAGCCAGAAATATTTATCATGTCATAGAGGCGGAGTATTGATTAGCCTAAACAATTTGTCTGGAGATACCTATCAATATCACATCTCTGTCTCCTTTTGTGACTCAGTGAAAAGAGAAGAAAAGAACTCCTTTATTAGATGTCCCCGATGAGAGCAAAGTTGCTGCCCGCTTTTTAAAAAGTAGCCTCCCATCTAATACATGCATTATATGTGAGGTCCAGTTAGGAGCGAGCCTGGAGTCAAAAACTGACGTCACAAAGCCTGACCAGATTCCTGATACTCTGGGGATTTGATAAGGAAAGAGAGAATAATAGATCGATCTGTTATCTATACCTGCTGCTTCCTATTGAGGGTCATTACTGGAGGCTGGAGCCATTCCCAAGATACAATCGTTTGAAGGAAGGAAAACAACTAGATTGATTACCAATCCTTCTTTCAGGGATAGCAGGACCATACAAATTCATACACCCATTACTCTCCAATAACCAGCTTCATGTCTTTCCAAGACTGAATGAAAACTCAACACCAAGTTTTCTTGTTGCTCTGTTTTCTCTCATTTCTTTTCATTTAGCCGACTTGGCACTCCTCTTAACTAATTACCTTGTGCATCATCTATGTGTAAAATGGGTAAATCCATCATGTACATTCCATTTGCTCATTATGAGCAGAAACACAAGATTCAGACATTTCATTCAGGAAGCTTTGAATCTTTACCTGTTATACTGTAATCCATTATAGCGGGATGGTTAGCCAGCACCACTGCACTCTCAGAGCTGCAGTGAATTGAGAGTACTTAAAACAACCACTTACTGTTCCAATAAGGTGCAGCATCCAACTGTTAGGAGCTGTGGCAAGGAGAGAGTTGGGCTGTCTGTTTTAATGCTCTTTAAAAAAGAATTTGATGGTCACGTTAATCGAAAAAAAAAAAAAAAACCTGGGTATTGAAGGCTCTCCATGAGTTAAATTACATCTTCAGTCTTTCAAGTGTTAATGAGAAATCAGAGGAGGAGAAATATAGCAGAAGCAATGACCTGAGTCAACTTCTACTTGATGGTGTGTGCTCTGTGACCAAGTGCACGGGGGTTACCGGCATGGCCTCATCAGTGACACACCATTTCACACTGAGCACGCCTCATTTCTCCACAGGGGGCCACGGAGAGGTAGTTAAATGCACCGGATGTGGACACAGCTCCCTCGGTCCCCACTGAACACACTCGGATGATACTCTGCAACTGCACGACGCGCTCATCTCGGCACCGATGGGAGGAGTGTTTACATGGCTTTGGCATTACTTGGCTATTCAAATATGTGCCTGTGCACACTCCAGATAAATATGAAATAGTGCAATAAGCTTCTATATTTTGCAACAGAATATAGAACAATCTGTTATCCCAGAGATCAGAGAGCTTTTGCTCAATTTATTATGCTGCATCTGCAGCAAGATGGTATTGTATTCAGCGCGTTCATCTGCCATTTTCCAGTGTGTGTGAAAAGTTTTCTCCCCCCAAGAGGCTGTGAAGCTTCAGAGACAATGGCAAGTCTTTTGTATTTTGCTTACAAAAATACTTGAATTGAATCCATGTAGAAAAACAAAACAATCAATGCAATAATATTTCTTTGTATCTTTATTCATTCAGTGTATCATTTTAAGGACTTATAAGCTTTTATTTGTTACAATTACTCCATGAAATGACAAAAATAATTAGGCAATTATAAAATATATATAAATATAAAAACCTGTGTGGGTATGCGTAAAGCAGGCTCCACACAAAAATGAGTAAAAGAAGAACAGTCACTCAATTTTTTTTTAACTAAGAATAACTCTGGAAAGCATATCAGCAGAGAAAATTGTCTGAAAACATTCACAGTTCACCACATTCATCAAGATTGATTCTGACTTGTCGACACGGCTGAAAGTGCCTGCAGTGATGCTTCAAATTTTATTGGCATGCTGCATAAAAATCTATATAAGAAAGTTTCAATTGATGGAGCACGAAAAGAGAGAGTAAGATGGAGAAAGAGTAAGAGAGGGAGAGAGAAGCAGATATTGAGAAATAGGGACAACCGAAATACTTACCTGAGCTCAACAGAGATATCAGCTGTCTGCAGGCAGAATGTCAGAGTCTGAGAAGTTGGCTTGCACTACTTCCTCTTCAGAATAACACGCGCCTTATCAACATTTCCCTGACTTTGGTGTGGTTCGTGAAGCCTCCGCATGCTGTCTATTGAGAAGACATGGCGCTCAGATATGAGAAATGTAATGCGTAAGAAACGGCTGGAACCTGGCCTGACATTATCCCAGCAGGAGAGAGAGAGAGAGAAATATATGACTCACGTGCTGAAAATTGAAGTACGTCTCCCAATTTCCACAGCTGCCTCTGCTTGACAAATGACCCTTCTTTCACTTTCCTGAGCGGCCGACATGAGCTGTCTCAATTCAGAACACAACATATTTATGTGCTACTGCTTCAGTGACATCCCCGACAACCCTCCCGTGGCAAAATTACAATGGTGGCATTCAAAATAAGATGGGCAGATACGCAAGCCACCTCGCTGGCATGTTTCTGCTGCGTTCACATGTGAGTTAGAGAGAAAAGGTATATATGCTCATCAAAAGCAATAGATTATGATTTTTTTGTTGTTGTTTTGCTTAAATTCCAAGAAAGCATCTGCCTGAAATACTCCTTCTCATGCCAGGACTCTCAAGCCACTGTACCACCAAACCCCAAACGTTATAAACAGTAAAATGTCGCTTGTGCTCTTTTTGCTTTGTATAATGAGAAAATCTTTTACATTAAAAGCTAGCTCTGGTCTATTTTCTGTCCAAATAGCACTTTACACAGGCTGCTCAATACCAAGTGGCCCCTTGGTCAGGGGTATGCTTCTCTCCGCTGCGCTTATATCCAATCGATCCGTCTCCTGGTTGCCCTCGATCGGTCATCTGACAGCACGCAATTCACACCTTTCAAATAAAGTTAAACTTAGCTTGGCTTTCCAGTGAAGATGGGAGAGGTGGGACAAGGTGGGAGTAGAGGAGAGGCTGCAGGATGGAAAAGAGAGAGGACAGAAGACAGCCAGCTCTGTGCCAGATCATTACTGCTCCTCTGTTGTTGCTCGTGTGTCGCATGAAGCCAGAGTAATTCAGGTCAGTATAATGTCTGGAGCTCAGCGTTTCTTAAAGTTCAAACTGGTGTCTCCAAGCACCTCTAAACCTTCCTAATTAACATCTTTTGTCTCTCTTTTTTAAACTCCATACACAATCAAAAGTCGGTTCCCTGCTCTCCTACAATCCACTGCTGATAAAAGAAAATGAGGGCAAAAGTGCAATTTGCTTCCTTTTCTTCCTTTTTTATATCTCATGTCAACTTTGGTTGACCCCTGGGCACAGCTTTGAGGGCTATTTAACAATGAGCGATCGCTGTCATTGCATTCTTGCCTGCCATGGGACATAAACTAAAAAGGCAGCACAACCAGTAAATTGTTTATAAACAGATAAATGAATATGGTGCACAGATAAACTGAGCCAAATTAGTCCCAGATCATCATCACGTCATGCGTGTAAATAGGAGATGATTGATGTGGGGAATTAAGTTGACTGGTGCTGTCCTTGTAGACTCAAATGACCAAATCATTTAAGCTTTTGTTGGAGAGGAACTATTACACCTTCATTTCAAACATTTTTCTATTTGTGACGGCTATGTTTGCCCTCCACTGGCTTTCTTTCTTTCCCTTTCTTTTTTCTTTTTTGTTATTGAGTACTCTGAGAGGCTTACAGCTGAGCACATAATGACACAATAGTTCATTCAGGCATAAGGAAATTAAAGTAAGATCAGAACTATCAAGTACACTGCCATGGGATAAAAATATCTAAGAGGACAGGAGGGGTAATGGCCTCTAATACAGCTGTGGTCTCATCTGTAACTCTCTGGGCTTGAGCTGCCAGCTGCTCTTATCTTACCAGGCACATCATCCGCTGGACAAGTGCTGCATACAACTGTGACTGTGCGAAAGTTGTTTGAAGAATGTGCCTCCTTCTTTTGGCAATCGCAAAGCTGCATGCTACACAGAACAGCTTTATAATATGCTGGAGAAGAAGAAAAAATAAACCGAAAACTCCAAAAACAAATCAGGGGCTGTAAAAGCCTGGGTCGGTGGAGAACATGACCTGTGACGATAACCGGACCCACACGAAGCCGGCGGAGAAAGCGATATCTGATGGAGGAGTAATTTGTCTTCCTTGTCATCGCCTTACTAGGGCTTAAAATATTGTTTATAGCACTCAGCAACCAACGCACTCCCCAGCAGCTTTGATTGATGTATGAGGTGTCGCCATGGCAACCGGCATGTGGGAATGATAAGTGACTTTGGCAGGAGAGCATCTCCTTCTGGATGATTAAGACCACCTAAGGGTTCTGTGAGCTTTGTGTGTGTGTTTGTATATAGAAGGGTGATGAGCTCTACGTGGATAGCCACCCTTGTCTGCTGTTGCCACCCACTCAAAGGGTTAATCGGATTAGGAAGTATGATGACTGAGCAGGTGACAAGGATCCATATGGTGGCACAGGTATGGAGTTTAACTGACATTAATAGAGGGTTGCAGAGTGCTGCTTCAAGCTTCTATTTCCTGATACTTCTTGACAGGCAGTGATGGAAAAAATAGAGAGAGAGAGACAGAACAGAGGGCGTGAAACAGGCAGGGAGAAAATTTAAGCAATGTTTGCCAAAAGCAAACTGTTTAAATGCAATTAGCTCTCATCGGGAAGTAAAATGACTCTAGTGTTTGGTGACTTGTTGGTTCCACTGAGTATGAGTCTTGGTAATGGAAAGACCTGTCACATCTTGAGCTCAGCACCCCCTCATTTTCCCAGTGCAGTGCTCCCATGTTTTGCCCTCAAAGCACAAATGTAAGCTCACTGGATCCTGCAGCTCAGCCACTCCAATCCAGTTGACTGCTGAAGGCACAAGCGAGGCCTTTGTACGGCGTTTGCAGTAGAACCACCACTCCCTCTCCTGGTGAAAAGACAAAATGCAGATATCTGGCGTATTTAGGTTAATATTATTCTGTTGTGTTGCTGCTGGTGAAGTAAATAAGTGCTCAAGCTCCCACGATGCCTTAAAGAAAACAAACGCTACAGTAATATCACAGACCTGGTGATAGCAGGAGGCGATAATAATTATGAAAGTTGAACACACAAATAAAAGTTTGAAAAAAAAGATAGACTTTGTCCAATTTAGTATATTGCTGCTAAATTCATTTGCAAGTTACAGCAATGCAAACTACCATAAGAGGATTAAACATAACAGGATTATTTCTGATTCTACGTGTGCCTCATGATTCATAAGTAATTGCTTTACCCTTGTCCCCACACTGTTAGCCAGAACGCACCTCAGAGTATAGACCAGGGATGCCAAACTCATTTTACATGGTGGACCTCATACAGCCCACTTTCAACCTGAATGGCAGAGACCGATGAAACTCCCCTTTCTGTCAGTGTAAAAAAGTTTAACTGCACATTTAATCCCTGAGATACCTTAATATAAAGAAAAGAAGTGCAATTTCCACAGCATGACTCAGTTTTTCTGTATGAATAAGAAATGCTACTCTACTAAATGAAAGCAATCTGTTTCCATGACTGTTTGGCTTTAATTGCAGGAAGTAAATATTTAAAACGGCAGAAGCTTATTGCCTGGATTGCCCTGTAATAATACAACAGAAAGATTTTTTTAATTCAGAGAAAATTCGGGATGGTTTCTGTTATTTAGTTGTTGATCTATTGGTTAATTACTTTGGTGTAGTTTGAAAGGCAATGGGGAGGTCCTTAGTAGCAGGAAAAGCTGTAAAACACATGAAAATATAGTTAAAAGTCCTCCTTTACATTTATCATAGCTGTTCAGTGGGAAATGTCCAATTTTGGGCCCTGGGCCTTATGTTTGACACACCTGGTATAGAGCTTTCCCAGAGGATCTGTGCTCTATGGCTCCTGCAGTAAGATAGTAAAAGCTCATTTGAATTTGCTTTGGGAAAGAAGACATTATTTTTTCAGTCACAGTTTAAAAAAAGAGGAAGACATTTAGAAGCTTTCACTTTCTTTAAATATGTATCTCCCTCTTGAGAACTGGGCTTCACTGCTGCAGGAAAATTGGCGTCACATGATTTGATTGTGAAAAATGAAGAGAAAGGTTAGTTTTGACACCCCTGTGGTAATCCATTTATAATGCAGAATTATAAATCATTTATCATCACCCCCCTCTTCGGCAGTGTCCAATATGTCTGTGTGCCAGCCCACACCCAGAGTGCCTGTGGCATAGTTTATGTAAATAGAGCATGTAAACTGTCGCAAGGGTGCTGGAAACCTCCCTGTGAGATAAAAACTAGCCTAGCATAGCAGAAAAATCACTTACTGTTCCCCAGTGCATTTGTTTAAGTTCATGCTCTTTCAGTAACAGTGCTTCAGTGTTGATTAATGTGTTTTTCAGTGAGGCCAATTTTGACATAATACACATAAGAATCACCAGCTCTTACACAGCTTGTTAGAAGAGAGCTAAATAACATACACGCGCATACCACTTGATCCCCCCCTTCAGTAGATTATTATCTCAGTGTGACACTAATTTATAATTTAGTTTAATTAATCAGTTTTTCCAAAATGCATTCTGGGATTCATAGAAGAATTAAAAGCAGCCACCTGCAGACAGCTGGACAGAGAAACAGGCAAATAGTGGCAGAGGCAGGTAGGCAGAGATCCACAGACAGACACGTGTTCCAGTCTGAGTCAGCTTCGGGCTGAGGATAAAAGGCTCGTCAAACACTGCAGACACGCCATGCCAAACACAGTGCGGGCCTCCTGATTCCCTTATCTTTTGCCTTAACCAGTGCAGACACCACCAGTGTAAAAGTATCAAGCATTATCTGTCAGTCAGCAGAGAACTGCCACTTAGTGTAATCATGAATTTAAGATGAAACATTTTCTGTGCTTAAATGAATGAGCGCTTGTCAACACCAGCACGCTGTGGATCCTGTATACTGCTGGATCTGATATCATCAGGACATAAACTGTTTAAAGCCTGAGATTACTTGATGGGCAAAAGGGATCATGATTTTTGAGAGCTTGTCATCCTTCAGAAGCGAAGTGCTCCGGCAATAAATTAGATTATATCGTTCCACAGTAAAAAAGTACTTTAGTGCATCTAATGTATGGCACTGAGAACCATTTCTCTCATTTCTTAGAGGGGAAAAGATGAAAAAAAGAGGAGAAGCTGACAAACACAGGACCTAATTGTAACAATAAAGTTATATAACTATCCTGAAATAACTGCAAATGCTAAACATGTCTCGATGTTAACAATCCAACATATGAATACTTCTTTTTTTATTTCAACTGAGCATGCTGGGTGATGGACATCAGTTTTAGTAGGATCAAGATTAGCAGTACTTATTCACTGGCTACTTTATTAGGCATATCATACAGGATAGATCCCCTTTTTGTCTTCAGAACTCTTTTAATTCTCTGTTCCACACATCCAACAAGGTGCTGGAAACATGACACAGAGATTTTGGTCTATATCTGTGTGATAGCATTGCACATTTATCTATTTATCTGCACATTCATGATGAGAATCTCTTGTTCCACCACATCCCAAAGTTGCTCAGTTGGATTGAGATCTAGTGATATTGGAGCCCAAACATGACAGTGAACTCGCTGAACTGATGTTTAAGAAATCAGTTTGAGATGATTTGAACTTTGTGACATGGAGCATTATCGTGCTGTCAGCAGCCATGAGAACATGGGTACACTGTGGTCATAAAGGGTAACCTACACCACTAAATGCAGCTGTCTACCTAACAGTATAATGGGGCCAAAGTAAAATAACATCCACACCATGCCTTCCTATCAGCTCAAATCAGTGTGTCCACTCTCCTCTGACCTGTGGCATAAACAAGGCATTTTCACTCAGAAAACTGCTGCTCACTAGATATTTTGTTTTTCAGACTTTTCCTGTAAACCCCAGAGATGGTTGTGTGGGAAAATCCCAGCAGATCAGCAGTTTCTAAAATACTCCGATCAGCCCCTCTAAAACCAACAACCACGCCACATTTAGAGTCACTTTAATGCTCTTTCTTCCTATTTCTGATGCTTCGTTTAAACTTCAGGTCATCTTGATCATCTCTACATGCCTAAATGCATTCATTTGGTGCCATTTGTGTTTGTGTGATAAGATATTTGTGTTTATATACAGTTGTACAGTCAAACACGTGTACCTAGCATATTTTCCAGTGTGTGTTTCCTTCATTTAAGGCTAGAAAAGTAGCATTAATAGTTTTTGATTGTAAAATGAAGTATCTCAAATAAAAAACCCAAAGTTAAACAAAGTATGACAGCAGCCGAGAGCATTAAAAGGCACAGCAAACAGAGAGCATAGTAACGTTTTTAATAATGATTTCTATACAAAAATTCCTTTGATACAGATAATTTCTGAGCAGATCAGAATTCCCTTCTCAGTATAAAAAAAAAAAAAAAAAAAAAAAAAAAAAAAATTCAGCTTTTATAACATATAGACAGTGACTGGATGTTCCAGTTTGGAGTCCTTAATACATCTCTGCATTCCTTTTATTCTCTTTGTCTTATTAAACAGACTTCCTTTTTCAGTTTAGAGTCCTCTGAGTAAAATGCCCCCCTCTCTCAAACACACACCTACCTCTGTATATCTCAGTTTCCTTTCTCCTTTCAGAATGATTTTTCTGTCTTTATTTTACATTTCATAGTCCTTGAGATATGAAATCAGCTATCCCTGCAGATTAGTTCTTTGGATGTTTTTCCCTCTACTTCTTTGCCGTGAATAATTTCCACTTCTTGCCAGAGGTTCTATTAGCACCCTGAATGTTGCTTCATTCAGTTCCTTGGACTTTGATCCAAGACCACCTGCCCATTTCGAAAAACAAGGCAGGTGCAGGAGATCTTAGTGTCTTAATATTCGGTCAGTCTTGCCCCATTTTTAATACATTTGCAGTCTGTTTATTTCCTATACCTGAAATTTTAAAAACAAATAAGACACAACATATATATAGTTTGGTGTGCATAGATGTTTATAAAGTGCAAATAGTATTTGGTAAAAAAAAAAAAAAAAGAAAAAAAAACTTTATAATGTGAGCGCCCTTTTTGTTTAGGACTTAATCCAGAATATGTAAGTTCACCTCTGGAAACAGTTCACTTTCATCTACATTTCAAATGCCTCCACTCATATTCCTTTTCCCCTCAGCAGCTCGATAAAAATGTCTCAGTCACCCTGCAGGGGGCAGTGTTTCTGTTAAGCGTTTACTTTTCATCCACTACAAAGATTTCTTCAGGGATTTTCTCCTCTGAGTCAGAGCAATCTGACAGCTTGTCCAGGTACTCCATTCCATTGAAGCGCTCAGCAACACAATGGGCGGTGAGACGGGCCTCCGGGTCGTGGTCCCAGCAGTCCTCAATGGAGGCACACAACATCTGGATGCCCTGCATGAGGAGAACAGGCTCACAGTTAGTCAATATAATCGACTTTGGGGCAATGCAACTTAACTCAAACTGAAGCTATGAATGTGCATTTATGCATTTTCAACTGTGTGTTTATCCATATGCACCTCTGTATCAGTACTTTTATAAAGGATTTTTGATGCATTTCTATTGGAGAAACTAGCATTGAGAGTTATTCTTTCTGAAGGACCATTTTGCAAGGGGAATAATATGCAATTCTTTGAACATAAATGTTGCAGCTGCTTCATCTTGTGTACAGCTTCACTTTAAAATATGGAGACACTAGGTGCCACCAGTAGCTAGACACAGAGCTCATTTTAATGTTGTAGATATCACAACAATCCTATTTAAAGAAGAGCAAAACAAAGCGAGAGACAGTGTGTGACAATGCGCTGTGGCAGCTTGAATGGATGAATCTTTTCATTGTGACATACATAGTAAAGCATAAATAAATAAGCTGTGCAGAAGGGAGACGGTTTTAAACCCTCTTGCATTCTACTTTTATTTTCTACATAGTGAACTGCTGAGTGCAGCAGCATGAATGTCCTCCAGGAGACACACTGAAAATTTGTGCAGCTATCTCCAAATCTAAACAACACTGTCTCGTTCTTTATGACAGTTTCCCTTTGTTTGGAACAACTATAAACACTTCTGATTTAAAACTTGGCTGCCAATGTGGAAAATAAAGTTTATTTATGGTTTTTTTTTTGTATCTTAGAGAATTTATTGATCCCCTACTATGATTTATTCGTTAACATGGCCACTTTAAGTTTTCTTCGTAGGAAAAGAAACTATATTAACATTTTAAAATAATAAAAATATAAAATGTGAAAGGGGCCACATTCATGAGTAGGCCATAGTTTGCATATACAGACTTTTAACCATGTAAACTTTGCAAACCCTAGTTTAAACACAGTGTGGATATTGCAAGGGACAGCCTGCGTCAGTAATGTTCTCACTATTGGAATTAGGTGAGGGTGAGCAGAGAATGGACACAGTGAATACATCACACCATTACCTGCACTGTTCTCACAGCAGTGTGAAGGATCTGGAATACTGAAGACTGTTTAAAGTAGGTGTTCCATTCTCATTTCTGTGTTTGGCCCGTAGTGATTAATCCCAAATAATCAATGTTATTTTTTTATATTTTATGTTTGCTGTGCTTTGTTTTTAATATCAGCTGACAAATCTGTTAAAACACAGATTTTGTGGTTACAAACGAGGCATTTATAAATTTCATTTCTTACCGAGTGGTTGGTCCAGCTGTTGGGGATCTCAGGTCTTCCTCTGTCCCTGAGGACGCTGTCCTTCATGCTCTCTACACACGGGTGTTCTCTCAGGTTTCCAAACGGTGGCTCGTATGCTTTCACGTCTGCATGTGAACACACAGAAACAACAGGTGGGTTCAGAGAATTAGCCTGTGCACAGCTCAAGCTGGTAAGTTTAGGCTTTTACACCTGCCGAGTGCAGGGCAAAACAACTTTGAAACAGATCACATCTGACAGATGAAGTTCTGTGGAATAGAGAGAAAGATCAGATGGAGGTGCCCCACAGCACACACATCAATAACACCTCTCAAAGGATTCCCTGTGCGCTCTAAATTGAAACTGTAGGATGCAAACTTTAAATAGCACTGAAGCGGCACAAACAACTGAAGAACCCTAAGCTGTTGATAGAGGGGCCATGGGCGAGATTTTCTGAAGAGAAACACTATCGTCACATTTTTAGCCTTACTGTCGATGAGTTTAAAGAAACCTCAGCAACAATGCTCTGGCTTTGTGTCAGCTCTCTTACACAACAATTCCAGAGTGCTTGTCAAAGGCCACTTACCAGTTGTGTTTACTTAGGGCAAAATTTCAAAGCAGGTCTGCAGGAAACAGCCTGAGAGCTATGAGTCAACAGTTTCCGAAAAAAATATATCGTATGAATTCCAATTCCTCTTTGTTTGAAGTTTGGATTCCTCAGCCGCAACACTGAATTACACTGAAGTTAAAACCTAGCTCAAGCTAATTATCAGTCATTAAAAGATGGACTAGCAATATTAACAGATTTTATAATGGATACAAAATCAGACTGAGAGAATAAAGTGAAGAAGAGATGCATATTAATAAACTATATAACAAAGTCACTGTGGAGTCTGACTGTGATCCCTGGCATACGTGGCAAATAGTTGTCAGAATTAAAACAGTTTCTACTTTTCTCACCTACAAAGACAGAGTCGTCGTTAAAAACAACGAACACATTTTACAATGCATCCTGGCTGTGTGAAAGTTACAATGTACTATTAAACAACAGTGGTAAATTCTTGTAAATACTCAGGAAGTTTCAAAAGAATAATTTTGAACAGGAACAAAAAACTGATGACCAGCAGCGATAACATAGGCAAGTATGGCTGCCCGTGAAACTGTCTGACGAGTGTTTATTCACGATGTGACTGCTGATAGAAGCAGCAGAATGAAGTGTATAGGGCTGCACTCTCTGCTTAGACTCAGAAAAATGTTGCAAAACTAAGCAGAGAGCAATTTGAGTTTAGATGGATAATGATCCAAAGCACACTGCAACAGTAACCCAAGAATTTCTCAAGGAAAGAAACAGGATATTCCTCAACGGTCAAGTCAGTCACCTGATCTCAACCCAATGGAGCATGCTTTTCAGTTACTGAAGACCAGACCTAATGCAGAAAGACCCACAAACAAGCAGTAACTGGAAGCGGCTGCAGTAAAGATGTAGCAGAGCATCTCAAGGGAGGAAACAGAGCATTTGGTGATATCCGTGTTCTCTAGACGTCAGTCAGTCATTGACTACAACGGCTCCAGTCAATGCAATATTTTTGTTAGACTCCTTGCATTAAAGCTAAAGGTCTGCACAGTTTGATGTAAAAACCACTGTGGGGGTGGCATGCAGAGGCAAAATGACAAATGCGCGTCACGGTTCCCTTATGGACCCAAATATACTGTGGCTATATTTCTGTCAGTGATACTGCAGCTGCTGTTTAATGTCACACAGCTGAAATACAGAACAATGGCTTTTACAGGCCAGTAAGAATCTAGCAGAACCACTTTAATTTATACTTCATTGTAGCAGAGGCATTTTGTGGTATAAAAATATAGATATTTATACACACATACATATTTTCTAACAATAAAATAGAATACAATCCCTGTAATTAACTGCTGGCTATTAAATCTGTCACTGGAAACACAGAGATTTCAAATGTACTGAATAATAAAAAAAAAAGCACAATGCAGATTTGTCCTGCATCTTCTCATGTAAATCTCAGAGTTTACGTAACAGTGCAGAACAAAGCTGTGTCAGCTGTCGGCGGGTTCTGAGGTTGCCTCTTCAGTCATAAGGCCAACATGTTGTTGCTGAGAGTAAAACAATATTTTGTATGTGAATTATTATGAAAAAAGGTAAGAAATATATAAAAGCTGTTTGTAGCTTTTTAAAATAAACTACTGGAACACATAATCCTCACATAAGCATGTTGTTTGTACTGTTTGATGATCGTGATGCCGTTTTATTTCTTTTTAAACACGTTAAAAAGAAAAGATCGCAGGGAGTTATGCAACCTACAGAGAGGAATTGGAGGATTCTGGGACACAGACTACTGCAAAAAAAAAAAAAAAAAAAAGTTCTTTACAGTCTGGAACTCAACATTACTGCAAGCAAAGTACTTCTGGTTTGTTATTCAAGCTTAAACACAAACCCAGTCAACCATTTTTAAGAGAAAAGAAGACAGATGTTGTTTGTTTTGTTGTGACAGGTCCAGGGAGTGTATAACTGTGTTCTAGACAGCAAACCCACTTTGGAAAGTGTCAGCAAACATGCTCGTGTGCTCATCTCCAAACAATGCTTCTCGAGTATAGGACTTGTACTACTTCATAAACAAAGTGTGTATTCCAGGACAAACAGATTTGCCCAATCTGGCTCTAAAGGCAAAGATGTTTATTAAAGGTAAACCTTAAATTAAACTGCAGTGGCAGAAGGGGCTTCTGAAAGCACAATACAGTGCGAGTGAGGACTGCTGGGGTTTGCAAAAGTCACACATTGCACACTGACAAGATTTCCTCCAAAGCTATTTAACAACTTCAGCACAGTAACAATGAGGAACTTACACTATATGTCCGACAGCTGACATGTAGTGATGTGGATTTTGCAATGCTAGCACAAATTTCCTCCTTAATGTCTATTTTCCAGCCCACTTGTCCGCCATGGCAGTCGAAAGTGTCTGTGCATATGCAGCCAAGAGAAATGTAGTCATTTTTCTTTCCTACTGCAAACAAGGAAAAACTCTTGATGAATGGCATCGTTTTGAAGCTTTGTAATTTACATCCGTCACACTGCACTTTTGTTCTCGTAGATTGACCACCTGCTCCCCTACGCACATCCCAAACTCACCAGTCTTAGTTGGCATACTGAAATACTAACCTCACACAGGTCTGCTTAGAAATCAGTCAGCACAAGCATTTCACATTTTGTTTGATAGTCTTTCTCTGCTGCCCTTCCAAGTGAACAATTTTTTGTCTAATTATAGCTTAAATAAAATATAAACACTGAAAATAAGAAGAGAAATCCTGTCACCTAAACACATAAATAATACAGCAAAAGCGATCCAAACAGTTTCCCCATGTATTTGGAAATAAATTAGTAATGTGATCGCAACAACTGTGTCAGCTTCCCCAAGTCTGTCTGAGTCTGGAACAACAGCTTGACTAATCTACTCCCAGCCGCTGCTGGTTTTCATTAGTTTGCGGTGGCTCCAACACTTGTTTTCTGTTGTCAAACTCAAGCATTACAGATGTATGCATGAACATTACTCATTAGCAGAGCTTAATTTTAGGGCATATGGCACCGACTTGGCCTGGAAGCTTACCCTACCATTAACTGCAGCTGATACATTCCCTAACCATCGACTAACCCCATTAAGTAAAACCAAAAAAATATTTTAGCCTGCTTTGTATGCAGCTTCAGGGAATGTAAATTGGCTGCACGTATTTTGACCCTATTTCATCCTCAATCAAGTCTAAAATTTGTTCCTAAATGCGCGTTGTGGCAGCCCCCCCACCACACGCATTAGACCCTCCAGTTCTGAAGGGTTTGATGGTCTGACATCTGGAGAGCAGCTGCCCTAACCTTTCCTCCTCTCCAGTCAAGTTCAACCTCTCCCCTCAGGGAATGGAGGCATTTTTTTTCGTCTGCAGCTCCACATTCGACACCACTCCGCTATTATCCTCCTACTTTGCCCCACCCGCTCGAGGAACGCCCTCACAATCTTTCCAAGACCTAAATCTGGACCAGCTAAATTATACAGCAGAGGCATTTTAAGGAACAGACACTCAGATAAAAAGATCTGAGCCTGGAATCTGACTTTTCCTTCTCTTGGAGGTGTGCTGATCTCTCCGTTTCCCCCCTTGCTCTAACCCTTCCCTCAGTCTTGGAAGATAAAGAAGGTAAAGTGATGGTTTGTGCCTGGCTGGCTGGCTGTCGACAGACAGTTTTTTTCCTCTCGTCTGGCAGATCTCAGATCAGACCACGGCCTCAGGAGCCGTGACAGAGCAGCCCTGTGCCTGCCTGCAGTGATCAGACATCTTCCTTACATTCACACAGGCAGGTGGCATCAGAGACAAGAGAAAAAAGCAGGACATCACCCTAGTCATTATACTGATGCCCTGGGATGTGTCACTCTGAATTTATGAGTGTGGGTTCACATCTGCTCATATTTTGTCTCAGGAAGGTAAGATCTCAGGGAGTCATAAGTGACTCACCGACCTCCAGGGAAAACGTGGCAACTTCATAGTAAAAAAACAGCAGCAGGAAAGCAAGCAACTCTTGAGTGTACTTTGTAAACACATCAGCTTTGCTCTCATGCTGCTCTGCTCCAGAATCAATACCAGATCTCAGCTAGCACACTATCTGCAAGGAGATTTTTAGCTGCCAGTAAGGGAAAACCAAATTACACCATCTCATTTGTGCAGCTTATTCTTTCCACCTTTCTCATCGTCTATCAAGGTGAGAGCTTAGCTTTGTTTGTACAGTGATTTAATCTCTGAACAGGAAAACGTCTCCTTCAGTTTCAGCCCTGATGAACTACAGACCTCACCCTTTTACACTTCTCCAAGAAATGCCAAGTCTGAAAAATGGGGACAGAGATATGTGAAACACAGGAAAATGTGAACTAACCGAGTGGCTTCTATCTTTAGTCTAGAGGTGGGACGGGAACCTTGCGCTTCCTTTCCCTAGTAAATTTACACTGGCCTGTCCTGTCTTGTCTGTGCCTGCATGAGTAAAGCTTCACGGCTGCCTATGGTGTGTTGCACTGCAGTGGGAGACTAATTAACTGCTGCCTCACCTACCTGTGTCTCAGAAGAAAGAGACTGAGAGACGGGAGGAAAAAATGTAGCGTAACTGAGTTGAAAGTGCCAGATTTAGAAACAGGGAATGGTCGAGTGTATCTGGGCAGGACAAAAATGTGTTTTGGCATAACGTTTAATTCTGTATACAGTGTTTAGGTTAGCTAAACCTAAACTAATGCAAAGTAAGGGAATGAAGGACTTAATCTGACATGCATGTAACGGATGGAGGGAAACGCAAGATAAACAAATGAAGATGTTGTTCGCGCAGATTTCCTGAAATCCCTCAAGAGGAAACCAAATGAAGCCAGAGTGAACCTGGATCTGTTTAGTGCATCTTTACTCATCTCTATATACTGCCTGTCCTGATCTCAAGAGACATTAACCACTAAATGTCCTAATATAAACCACACTTGCAAAGTTAAAATCTCTCTTAAAAAAAACCTGCGTCTTGGGACTGTGCTCTTTGCAAAGCAGGAAATACTCTGTTTTCTTTTCAAATGTGTACCCACAGGGCACCCATGTTGTTGCAGTTTGGAAGGAAAAGCAAGAGGAATTGTGGGTCACTTGCTCATGTTTTTGCTTCAGAGGACTCATGGGCAGAATAACTGCACGATACACTTCAAGGAAGCCCCCTGGGGAGGGAGGGGAGGGAGGTTAGTGGGGGCAAAACAGGAAAACTCAGAAGCAGAAGTGTTCATGCCCAAACCCGGCATTCAATCACTGCTGTGACACAATGGAGACAGGAGCAGTCTCAGAAACAAACAGGACCACAGAGACACAAAAGGAAGCAAAAACAAATAACCTTCTGTCGACATGAAATACTGCACTGTACTGGCTTCAGATAATCAACCACTTCTATTATTTGCACATACCTCGACCTTGTTTTGCTGCAGAGTGACAAACACGAGTAACGGTACATTAGTAAAGTGAAGGCTGATCCTTGAGGCTTCTACAAGATGGATTGTGGCTTTGACACTTTTAGATTTTCTTCCCACCATGACTAATGGGTCAACGAATGCTCACACATAAGTCCTGTCACACAGCTAATAAGTGAACTCACAGTGGAGTTGGTCACTTGGTGCTTGTATTGCTCAGAGGTCAAACAAGCTTTTACAGTATTTCTGAGGATATTTACACAGCCTCTAAAGGGAATTTCATCAATCAGTGCTTCTATTGGTTTCCTATACTTGCAGTGACCAGAGCTAATTTACCAAGGAAATTGATGGTTATCTCCGCAAAGGTTAGAGGGAGTGTTAAACGTGTGTACAGTACACTACGTTGATAGTCAGGAAGACAGAATATTGGGTTTAAAACAAGTACTGAGAAAACGTGACAGAAAATAACAAGTGAGATGTAAAGTGTCAAATAGTACGCTCGCATTTAGTACATAAACAAGAGTGAAAAAGTTTTTTTTTTTCTCTAAATGTTGAACTATTCTTAAGTAGCCTGTGTTTCAGGAACTAGATGCATAGCATAGAGTCTTTCTTCTGCATTTCCTGTGTGATAAGGTTAAACCGACTCTGGCAAGAAACCAATGCTTTTTTCTCACCGACATCTTAAGTATTCCTCTCCAAACACACATTAAAGCTAAACTCTATTTACATAATCATTCACTGATGTTCTATATCATCAATAATTAATTTTACGGCTAAATCATCAGTTTATGTAAGGTTGTTTAATCTATTCAAAACATTTGGATAAAGCCAGTGCAGGCTTTTCATAACTCGTGTTCAGACTTCATTTTATTGACGGTGGGGAAAAAGTCATCTCTCCTTTCAAAAAAAAAAAAGAAAAAGCAGGACTAAGAGCCATCATGTGCTACTGGATTACTGGAAGAGTCCTTTTTGACCAGGATATGTCCTTCAGCGTGCACAGTAAACAAATATGTACTGTTGCTTTCTTTCATCTGTGCAATATCACTAAAACTACAAACATCCTGTCTCAGAGTAATGGTAAAAAAATAAAAAACAGTTCATGCATTTTTAACTTCTAGGCTGGACTATGGTAATTCATCATTATCAGGCTGATCTAAAAGCTCCCTGAAAAGCCTTCAGTTGATGCAGCGAGAGTAGACCATATTTCTTTCATATTAGCTTGTCTTCATTGGCTCTCTGTTTAATCCAGAATTAAATTTAAAATCCTTCTCCTCACATACTTCAATAATCAGTCCCTGTTACATCTTAAAGATCTCATACCATCATATTATCCTAATAGAGGACTTCACTCTCAGACTGCCGGCCTACGTGAGTTCTTAGGAAGTTTAAAAGTAGAACGGGAGGGAGAGCCTTCAGCTATCAGGCCCCTTTCCTGTGGAGCCAGCTTCTAGTTGGAGCTATATCAAATGACCTTGAACCGTCCCTCAGTTAAGGTGCCATAGGCTCAGGCTGCTGGGGGAAGGCTTCACATTATGCACACTGCACGTCCTCTCCACTCCCCACGTGTTTATGGATCATCGTGGCATGTTGCTATCGCTTCTTTTGTGCTGTGTTCCGTCTCCCTGCACACCCCTTTTTGCTTTTCGTTTCCCCCCTCAGCAACAAACAATAAACAACATTGGCATTTTTTTGGGAATTTTAACTGAAGCGATCGTTCTACAGCACAGCGTGTTAACTGATTAACATAGAGCATAAAAGGACTTCATGATCTCACCTCCGACTGCACTACACCTTGAGATGATCTCCCACAGTACGAGAGCCATGGAATAAACATCGGCTTGTTTGAAAGACTCAATGTTTTCTAGGTTGATTCTGGACTCCAACACCTCGGGGGCCATGTACCTGGCAGTGCCCACCTGTGGAAATACAAATAGAGAGCGACACAGATTAATTATCGTCCTTGACCGTAGTTGCAAATGCACAATATTGTTGTGCACGATTTAAATATAGAGGTACATCTAAGGGAAGGTGGCGAACCACTTTTTTTATCTGCTAAAACAGCAATCGTTTTGTTGAAAACTGCTCGTTAAACAGTAGCTGCATTAATCGAGCGACAGGTAGTGATTTTGTCCTGTGTGCTCTAAGAAATCAAATCACATTTATCTACATGAGAAAAAAAGTTGATGTAGAAAATAATTAGAAAAAAAGGGCACCACTGAGCTCATCAAAACCTTGCTTGTCTTCACATAATTACCATCCTTGAAAATGTGTCCACTGGAGCTTCCTCCTAATGCATTAGGGGCATCACAATGCATTAGGTGTGCTGTGTGGCAAAGGGTGAGCCCTTTTCATAACAAGCCATTTTCATAACAGAGTGTAAATTGTCTCTGGCCTATTACGTCTTTGTAATGAGTCCATTAAGAATCAATCAAGCCTGTTTGTCTTGTGACTATGATAAAACAACAACAACCCAAGAGCACTTACAGCAGTATTTCTATCAGTATTATCCTTCTGGGGACAAGATGGAGTGAGTGCCATATATACACACAATGTCCTGAAGTTGTGAGGGTAAGAAAATGAAAGGTTTGATATATAGCTTGGCTCTTTTCAAAGTCTGACAAATATCCCAGAAGAATTATACGACAGGGCTTAGAGTGGTTTGTGTTTGGGGCACTGGCAAAGTTGATGATGTCTGAAGTGATTGACAGCCAAGTGAAAACAATCAATCGCCCAAAATTTAGTCTTAGGTAAGCCTTACCTGCCCACTGTTGGCCAGCTCATCCACAGACAGAGAGTTGTCCAGCCGAAGCGCAAGGCCAAAATCACACAGGCAGCAGGTCAAGTCATTTTTCACCAGTATGTTGGAGCTCTTAATGTCCCTGTGCGCGATAGGCACCTTGGAGCGACCGCAGGGGGTGCGGTCGCTGTGAAGGTGTGCCACTCCACGGGCTAGCGAACCTCCGAGCAGCCACAGGTCATGCAAGCTGATAATATTATGAGTCAGGTACTCCTGGAGATTCCCTCGTGGATGATAAGCTGTGATCAGCCAGTACTGTCTCGGCTCCTTCCTCTCCTCTGCTGTCAGGAAGTGAAGCACATTCTCATGCCTCAAATCCGCATCTGAGAAAATGTCCTTCTCGTTCTTCCAGGATAGATACTCCTCGTGTGAGAAAATTTTAATTGCTACAGTCTCAAAGCCCTGCTCCACGCTAACAGAGGAGCCCTGCTTCAGCTTGGCTTTGTAAACTTCTGCAAAGCGCCCTTTTCCAACCTGCACGTCCAGCTCGATGGGCAGCAGCTCAGTGTTGTGATTGAGGCTGTTGGCGTGCGTGGAGCTGCTGTCTTCTTCTATAATGACGAGTGGGTCGATTTCCAGCAGAGAATCTTTGTGTCTGCAGTGGCCACTGGGCTGGCGGCACACACGGTAAAAGTAGAAGAAAGTGATGACCACGGTAGCCATAACCAGGAGAGGCACCAGGCTTACTAAGATAACAGCCATCACCTGTGGTTCCGTGGGCCCTAAAGGTCAAAGAATCAGCACGTGTTAATGAAGATAGTGTGAGGTTAAGATGCAGAACAGACAACCAGTTTAAAAGTCACTTTAAATCTGTGAGAGTAGTAACTGTGTTTCTTTTTTTAAAAAAAACTACAACACCCACAATATGAAGACATAAAACACTAAATTACTTTGTGGCAGATTGTATCAGCACTTAGCTACAAGTAAAGTAATCAGAAGACAAGAGAAACCCGACGCTTCTTTGAGGAATGTTTATCAGGATCAGAGCTAAAGTTAGATTCTCAGCCACAAATGTAAACTGCTCCAAACCCTGACCCAGTCAAGCACGATCTCATGTCTGATTCTTATAATTTGGGAGGTGGTGTGTCTGGTAGCTGCTTTGGTTTTGGCAAACAGTGAGAGTTTATGCTTGTGCTGTGTTTATAGTCCAGTTTTTAAAGCTGCAGCAATAGAAGAAGATCTATAAAAAGTAGATCACCAGACATAAAACACTAAACAAGAAAACCTCAAATGGTCCCCAGCTCTAAATTTAGTCATTTATAAGTTGTGTTGCTAAAGCAAATGCCACACTTTATTTAGCTGTCTAGCTTACATTTGAGTTGCATAACACGTGTGGGCAAGAGTATCACGTGTGCATTATTTTTCAAGAAATACCTGGCAAACAATTTTAGGAGCAAGTGTAAATGCGCGGAGCAGAGTCAGGCATCTAACCGACAGCCGAGTTGAGACCTCGACTTCTCTCTAATTTTTTTTTTCTGAACAGGAAACCACATGTCTGAAATCCTCTACAGGGCCTCAGACAGACTGTTTGTTTTGATTTTTGTGGAGTGAGAAGCTATTTCTCACAACAAACCTGTCACTGTGCCTCCAAACTCCTCCGGGCTTTAGACAAAATCCTTACTTGTTGTGTGAATTATTGAAAGTGCAGAAGTAATGCTACATTTAAGGTCTGGAGATGCTGTGAAAAACCGTGTTATTGAGAATTATCTTTAAGTTCAAAGTATGAAATGCTGCATACACAAGGGTAGAATCTTTAGAGGGAAAAAGGCTTTAAGAAATACTCTTGCTGGTGGGAAGTAGATCCATACTACTCACATACCTGCCTGTTAAATATGATGCTTCAGATATGCTTAGCTTAGCATAACATAACGACTGGAAACCATCGAAAACAGTGGTACCTACCATCTTAAATAAAGCTTTTAAGTTGTATTTGTTTATTTGTTTACACACCATTCAGTCACAGCATTAAACCCACTGACAGGTGAAGTGAATAACATTGATCATCTTGTTACGTCTTGTTCGATTCTGGCATTCACATGGGTGTTACTCTGACAAACCACCCGCTCACATTCAATATAACAACTGACGTACCTTGTTTTCACTCAAGCTAGGTCTCATTTCGTAACATTGCCGTTCCCAGTAGGCTTTGTTAATGTGTTTCTGATAATAGGGTGGGAAATACCATTAGCTTGCTTCTCAAGGCAGCTGTATACCAGTATGAAGAGAGGGAAAACTGCAAGCAAAAGCTGAATCGTTAAATGGTGCTTTGTTCAACAGGTTCAAATTGGCATTATTGCCCTGTTGTTCAAGCTCATCTGCAGTGCCTTTACTACAGAACTTACCCACTTTAGTCACTGAGAACTTCCAGAGAGCGCACACACATTCCCAACAGTGAGAAAATATGTTTCCATGACGTGCTTTGCTCCGCGCAGATGCTTTCAATTTGGCTTTCGGTGCAGAGCCAGGTCTCGGAAATGTACCTTAGTGTTATTACTGCCGGGACACCGTAGTCAAAATACATCTTATTCCAGGGCCAATGTTGTAACTGGAGTCTAGAAGCCAGTGTCTACATGATCTCCTAAAGCTGTTTGCAATTATGCATCTGGAGAGCATCCCAGTGCACACATGTTGGCACTCATGCACGACAAACTGATAAAAAATTCTGACGTTATCATGTTATCCTCACAAATGAAAGAATAAATACTTCCACTTCTAAGATGTTAAATGAATCTTCCTCCACTTTAAAAAGAAATGAAAGATAGAGGGAGTAAAACTTAAAAATCAGATCAAATAACTGGTGTGCAATATGTAAGGTATGACTCTCCCAGTGATGAACTCTGAAAACTATTTCCAGGCAGGGGTGTAACACAGAACTCTGAGCCCCACTCAAAAGCACTCTCTGCAGGAACCCTTCCCTTCTCATATCGCTCATCCATCATTGTGTGTGTGTGTTTTTTTAAATAGATAATTGAGCCAACAACTTTACAAGAACCTGTAGGGGTCCTTAGAGTACCACTTACGTCCATAACGCTGCACATGTTAAAATGGACACACACTTCTTAGGGTGCTGTCGTCTACAATAACTTGAACATCTAGAGTTGAATGTTCATGATTCTAATGTCATAAAGACATTTGAAATACCAACCCTATAGTCTTCTAACACTTACATTAAGAAAATGCCGAGACTACTATGCTGCATGTTTTTTCCACCCACCCCCCCCGCCCCAAAGAAAATGTTTTCTTAACATCCTGTGTAATTATAAGAAATCTCTCTTCATCCTCCCCCCCTGCTCTCTTCACTTCCTCTATCACATCTTCTTCCTCACTATCTGCCACACAGACTTCTAGAAGAATGATGCGTGCAGGATTGATATGAGCCTCTAAACCTGCTCACAGCCAAACACCGTTTTCAGCCTGTGCGGTGCTAAGGGCACATCAGGCGTCAAACCAGGTCATCAGGGCACACCAAAATAACTTGAAGCTTATTTGTGTTTACAAAACCAACCCTATAATTACACTATAATAACACTATATTACAATAATATGAGTCATAGTGATTTTCTTGTCTTGTTCCTTTGATGTTATCAAAGACAAACAGAGATGTCATGTGGTTACTCTCGGCTGCTCCCTTGTCACAGTGGGTCGCTGTTTAATTTGGCAGAGTGTTTGCAGTGGATTCCTAATGCAATCCCACAAGGGATGTTTTATTGGCTGGAATTTAAACAGAGACATTTGGCTTGCAAAACTAATGTGTAAACCACTACTCTAAGGAGCAAACACCATGCATGACATAATAATGTTTACACTGTTTGTCGATGTGCTGCCTGACACTGTTTCATTATAACTAGCAAAATAAGTTTGTTTTTTTCCCTTGTGTTGCATCATTTGGAAATGAACCTGCTGCTGCTCAATCGCTCTGGCTCTTTCTGTAATTCAAGGCCGTGGGTTTCATGGTGTTAAGCTGTGCTAGGTCTTTTTGGTAGCTATATTGTCACTTAACAGCTGCTGAGAGCTAAACTTTTCTCAACTGGTTAGTTGTGCTCTACTCTCCTTTCTTTTTAAAATAATTTTTTGTAACAGCTGTCTTCCCTCGGTTTGCTTATTTGACCCTCACCTTTCTTGCTATCGATCCTTTGATTTTTGCTGTCTTGGTGAAAAACATGACTCAGTGCACATTATCACCTAGTTAGAGTAAAAATTAACTGTGGTGCAGAATTAAGTTCAGAGCATTTTTCCTCACTTCTAACGAATAAAAGGGGCATCAGAGAGCCTCCGTGTTTATTCGAAATCAAAGTTCAGACACCCATCGAAATGTAGTTATGACACCAATTACTTAGACATATAATGTCCCTGTTTCCAGCTGCAGCTCTGCAGAGGCTTTAGCCTGCTTTAGTTAATTGTTTGGGTTTTACAGCTTGCAATTTGACAATTTTGGCTTAATTTCACTCTTATCAAACCAATTTCCATTCAGAGCGCTCAGCTATATTCAAAAGGCTCTAAAAATCTACTGCATGGGCTTATGTACCAGTGTTGCTAGACTGACAAATTTGCAGCTATTTGTTGCGCATAGTTTAGCATTTAACAATAAAAGATTCAAATATAGCAAAACCAAGTTAAATATTAATAGTGAACTGTCTTCTACCACATTTATTTCATACATTTTGAAAAACTGCCAATTTAACTTACTTGGGTCAAAAAAGACGCGCTCATTGCATTCATCCTCAGAGCATGAACAGATGAAGAACTTTGAGCCCATGCCACTCAGCTCTTTCATTTCACACTCGCTGTTGTTGTAGTCCTTTAAGACTAAGCCGTACAGTTTTTCAGCTGGGTTGTGGCACACTGTATCAAAGGTGACGTTGCCATCTTTCTTCCTCCTGAGAAAGAGAAGACGGATAAACACTTTTTACTAGTCAAGTTTGAGTTCGGGTATTCACTACCTGCTTTTCAAAGATTTGTAACAAAGAGATGATGGCAGGCCTACGCTATTGTGCGAAAGTCTCAAGTCACCCCTGATTTCTTTGTACTTTGCTAGGAAAATGCTAAACAGCTTCAGCGATTTATTGAAATGTGGAGGCCAATCCATGACTGATAGTGTTCCATTGTGCGTTTTTCTGTCGGTATGTTTTTACTGCATCAAATTAGACAAGATCTTCTACTCACTAGCTGAAACACAGCCCCACACCATGATGGCACCTCCACTGTTTTACAGATGGCTTTAGACACTCACTGTTGTACCTCTCTCCTGACCTTCTCCTTACATATTGACAACAATTTCAAACAAAAATGTCAAATTTTGATTTATCTCTCCAGAAGACACGAAAGGCTTCTTTGCAGCGGTCCTTCCACTGAGACCATTTCTTTGCCTCTGATGATGCCCACATCTTTCCAGTTGCACAGCAGGTCATTACAGGATCTTTTCCTATCTCTTAAGAACGTAACTTTTAGATACTGTTCATCTAAATCTAGCTTTTGGCCTGTCACTTCTAATTTTATCCACCATGTGCTCAGTTTCCTCAATTTTTTTATTTTTACAGACACACTGCTCAACATGCTGCGATTGGTCAAGCTTTCAGCAGACATCTCTTTTTAGAAATCACTTGATGATGCAAAAATATTATTTTATTCCTGTCAAACTGTTATGTTTGGTGTTTTTCTTACATTTGGTTAAAGGAAAGAAAACAAATTGTATGTTTGTCGACTGCTAGTACTACAAAGTACTTTCTCCTTGCTCTCTGCTCCCTTTCGGGGTTGCTACAGTGGATCATCAGCCTCCATCTCAACCTATCTTCTTCTGCTACACCAACCCTCTGCAAGTCCTCCTTTACTACATAAATCTTATCTACAGTCTTCCTGTTTTCCTCCTGCCTGGCAGGTCCACATTGAAGACCTTTTTCCTCAATATACCCGCTCTCTGTTCTCTGCACACGTCGAAACCATCTAAACCTTGCCTTTGAAACCACTCGACCCGAGCTGTCCTCTAATGTACTCAATTCTAATTTTATCCGTCGTGGTCACACCCATGGAAAGTCTTAACATCATCAGCTTGGCCTCCTGTCTTTTAGTCAGTGCCACCATCTATAAACCATACATATGCCAGGTCTCATATATAAACCAGTCTTTTCACTCTTGCTGCTACCCTTGTGTCACAAATCATCCCTAATACATGTCTCCACCTACTCTATCAAACCTGCACTCTCTTCTTCACCTGTCTTGTGCACTGTCTATTGCTTTAGATGGTTGAGGTATTTAAACTCATATTTCCTTGCATTTTTTACCTTGCACTCATGTAAAAGTTCTTATGTATAGACACAACACCGGTTCATCCCTTTCTGTTAGGCGCCTTTTTTGTGCTTGATTGATTTATAGATAAGTGTTAAATGACTTAAACAACAACCCAAGCACAAAATAAAATCCTCTGAAAATGTTCAGGCACAAGCGCTGAACTGAAGATCAATGAAAAGCAGCTTATGTCCAAAGAAAAGCTCTGTAAGTCTGGAGAACTACTACTCAGGAACACTTGAGTGTAACAAAGTTTGGCTTCTTGGAAGCAACATATACAGAAATGAGAGGTGGATCAAGACTTTTGCACAGCCTTAATAATTAGGTACATAATGCAATGACAAACTTGTAGCTGTAAATGGCAATATTTTTATGTAATATACAATATACACACACAAATGACTAAAACATTGAATTCAAAGTTCTAAGGATGGAGACTTAAATACAAACAACAGAAGAAAAATATAAAAACTTGGCTCTGTACAAATCAGCATATTTACATTTGGAATTCCTGCTGAGCAGTGCTACCTGGGCGGTTATGAGAGACATTTTAAAGAGGTGCTGCTGTCCACGTGCCATTAGCTTTCTGCTAACCTCAGCTCATAACAAGCCCACTACACTGCGAGTATAATGAGAAACAGCAGCACTGCTTTAAGCTTTTAACACCAATACAAATCTGCTTCCTACTGCTTCTCACAATCAGAGTCAGATTTGATGCTGACGGGTGGTTAGGCGATCACGAGCTGTCATAATCGGGCCGGCTTTTTGGGCAAAATGCTGACGGAGAAAGTGAAAAAAGCAAAAGGTCACACAATGAAGGAGATTTTAGAGCTTCAGGAAGGAAACGACGGCTGATTTGATGAATAAATAAGTAGCCATTGTTCCCCTTATTTCCTAACTTCGCTTTGTGTTTGCATGAAGAGGCGTATAAATATAAAAGGCACAATAAACGTCAGAAAGTAAAGAACGAAACAAAGAAAAGCTCTTGAGTCTCTTTGCTATAGTTTAATTGTTCATTTACATCCTGAATCATTGCATTAGAATCACAAGGCAGGAAGTTCAGTGGACACTTACCAAATACTGACACACACGTCTTCTTTTTGGGGGCAAATGGATGTAATGCCACACTCCACCTTACAGTTCCCTTTACCCGAGCAGTTAGTTGGCTGTATATCACAAAACTTGCACAGCTTATGTAGCTTCATTATAGAGGCCTCTGGAAAAAAAAAGAGGAAGTGAAAGAGGTAAGATTAAGTTGTAAATTTCATTTCAACAGCCTTAAAAACCTGAAAAACCTGAAATTTAATCAAAGGACGGAGGTATTTTGGAATTTGTCAGTGTGCAGAAGCTGATATTCCACATAACCACAGGAATATCCAAACAATTTCATACTACAGGGGTGGACACATTTTCCTCCCCCTGTGGGAGCTTAACAAAGCAGAGCAGTGGCATCCACCTCCTTTGGACTTGTTCAGACCTGTATCAGTGAGACACACAGGATTGTGTGAGGAGTGCCTGTGGGTTTGATAATCATCTAAGGAGACAACTGCCAGACAGGCA
This sequence comes from Pundamilia nyererei, assembly GCF_000239375.1. Taxonomy (NCBI): domain Eukaryota; kingdom Metazoa; phylum Chordata; class Actinopteri; order Cichliformes; family Cichlidae; genus Pundamilia; species Pundamilia nyererei. The sequence continues at coordinate 2,133,244 of NW_005187503.1, read as the reverse complement.
AGAACAACAAACAGAGGAAGCACGGATGAATTTTCTTGCTGAGGGTCTCTAATTTGTCAGCCCGATGAGTCGGCTCCCCATCAAGTAAGGTGTTGTGCCAACACCGCTGATGATTTGTTGATGGAAAAAGAAAGGGGGAAAAAAACGAGGTTATGCATCAGTCTGTGAAGAACAGGAGCGAGAAAGAATTTTATTTCCACAAACAGTCCTAGGATGCAGTTCTGTAATTTATCCTTGCATTGAGGGACGTGATGACAAAAACCCCACCAAAATAAAATCAGAGACAGAAAGGTGAAGAATCTCTTCTCTAGTTTTTAAAAAGAGTTCTGGCTACTACACAAAATTATGAGCGAAAAGAGGATGTTGTGGATTTAAGATGTGGAAACAGTTTGTAAAGGGGACATTTCAGATTTACTAGGATTAATAAGGAGAATGATTAAAAAGAAGAAACAATCACGATGTCTGGCAGGATTGAGATGCATGCATTGCATGTGTTACGCAGAGTGGAAACACGTGACTTTGCTGGTTCAGTTAAACCACCTAACCACAGTTCATCTGTATGCTGACTTCACGTGTACAGGAAGTTGAACCTGCTGTTTTCATCAGAGAATTCGACTCACGAACAAACCAAGAGGGAAAACACCGCTTCTGGTACACTGATGTACCTGAAGTTGGTCGATGTCTCAAAATGGCACCGCTGAGGGTTTATCACATGACCAAATAGTAAATACGTTTTAGAAGGGGAAGTGTAAGTGAAAGCGTGCTTCTTGACATGGTCAGCAAAAAAAAAAAAAGTATGCTTTGGGCTTCACACAAGCTTACGAGAAAGGTGCTCTCTGTCAGTGTGTGTGTGCTGTTAACCTGGCACAAGGATCCTACTATGTCTGTTCCCCCAACACCCAGGCTGCAGGGTGGGGTCAGCAACAGACACGCTGTACAACATGCACCCTGGAAGTGCAGCAAAATTAGATCACTGCCACCGGATGGCTGCGCCTGACAATCAGCAGCAGATGAGGCACTTTCACAAGACCTTATCAGGAAATCGTTGGCTTTTTTTGTTTTGTTTTTGCTTTCAGGGCTTGTCTGCACTGAGAGAGGCCTTCACAAATAAAAAAACAAAACAAACATGAAAATATCACACCTGAACTCCAGACTAAACTACGCCACAGAGCAATTTTAAAAGTCTGCCCAGCGGGCTGGTGAGGTGTTTTGAAGTAAATCAGCACTGAAGGGATAGTCCATGCCTGAGTGCTGTAGGAAGGTGGCTGAGCCTGAGTAATTATATCATTAGAGCAACTCCTCTGAAAGAGCATGTCATTTTAACCCAGGAGGAGGCGGGCAAAGGAAGGGATGAATGGTAGTAATTGTCACCCAGGGCTACATATAATTGCAGAGAGGTGGGGGGAAGGATTAGGAGCAGCCAAAGCCACTTGGTGCCGCTGGGACTGAGTCTGAGACAGATGAAGGTAAAACACTGTCTTCCTTAAGGGGGAGCGTTAGACCTGTTAGCACTGTGGCTACACATCAAAGATGCAGATAACCAAAGGAGGCTGGTGACTTACAGCAGGTGATGTCTTCCCAAAGCTATCGCATTCGCACTGATGAAAGTTGCGACAGAGAGACTCACGGAGTCAAGTGAAGCTAATTTACATTTGAGACCACATTAGCAAGTAAAGTGTCCTGAATAAACAAGGCTTCGCACCTGGGTATTTTCTTTTTACGTAGTTTTAGCTAAAAGCTAAAGAAACACCTGTTTGGAAAAAAAAAAGCAATTACAGTATCATATTTTTGCCCAATAAATAAATAAGGGAAATCAATTGTCACTTTGTATCACTCCGCTTCTTCTTCACAGAGTCCGCTGAAATAAGTTCCGAAGCTTTGACTACTTTTCTGAGAGTTTAAAGTTCAACTCACCCGCCTCCTCGAGCAGACTACTACCAAAGAGTATCATTCCACACCAAAAAGCGGAAAACCGAAGTAGCTCCATTTAGACTGTGCGCTGCCCTCTTTCTCATTAATTTGCCGAAGCCTTGACAGCGGGTTAATATCCAGTCTCCGCGGACTTTCTTCGGCCCGCCTGTTGCTCCCTTTTAAACGCCTTCACGGCTCCGGGAAGACGAAGGAAAAGAAGCAGATTGGGTAAACACAAGGCAGGACTTACCCTATATGACTCACAGTATGTGCGCATTTCATGAAACAGGAAATCTTCAGAAGGGGTTGGACAGGTTTTTTTCTCTTCTTCTCGTATTCTTTTTTTTTTCCTTCTTGGTCAGGCTCATGCGGCTCTGAAGCATGTCATTAAGAGGCTGCAAGACTAGAAATGACACGCTCAAAAAATAGCTTAACCGCCTATAGGCTTTTAAGTCAATGCAAACACCCTTTTACTTCAAAACAGTCACTCGTTGCAGATCTTATTTAGAGGTGTCAGCTTTGAAAGGTAGCTGCTGAGTTCTGTGTTTTGGATTTATTAGAGTGTTACTGCGTTTTACACAATAAAAACTCAGCACATTAAATTCACTTAAATGTCCCCATCCAAGTTTAAAGTTTAAATTGCGTTCCTCTGCTGCTGCATGATTTTGCTGGAGAGGTTCCAGGCCCACGGTTAGTCAAGGATGACATGAGAAGCTGTGAGAGTATCTTTATATCTCACAGTGTTGGTTTTTATTGAAGACACACAGAGGTTAAGTCCACTATAACACCGATAAATTACTGGTCTATTGCCAGGGTTTTGCAGACATGCGTTTGCTTTTGCTTTTCCTGTACATACTTGAGATGTGATGTCAGGTTTCAGTTCTGACCCTGTAACCCTTTGGCTTATAACTCTTTTTCTTTTTTTCCTTTTTTCCGAGCTGTACTTTCTATAACCACCAGCTCAGTGAACTTTATTAGCACCTCTTATATTACTTCTGGCAAGCCGGCTTCAGTGTAGGTGCAGTGTTGAGTTTAAAAAGAAAAAAACATCAGAAGATGCCTCAGAATAATGATCATCATGTTTTGAGATGGTCTTCAGTGATAGTTGACTGTACATTTTAGGCATAAATTCTAATACAGGAGGTTTTAATGTACTCTTAAATAGTATGGTGCATTTATTTATTTATTTCATATTTGCTCTTAGTCAGTGGGTGTGGGTGTTTAGGTTTACACAAGTCTGTGCACGTTTTTATTCAAGCCGGCATGGCATTCAGCCACCCGGCACTGCATGATGGGGTCCAAGCCACAAGGTGGAGACCCCACAGCGTTATGAGGCAGCTCCCCACAGATCATACAAAACCTAAGTAGATCATAACATCCTGCTGAGTGACCACAGCACCCGAACAAAACGCCTTCAGAACTTTATAAATATACTCTGTACCAAACTGTGTGATTTTATCTGCCTTTGCGCTACAGGAAGCACAGCACACTCAAGTGTGCCAAGAAAGGCTTATTTACACTTTTAGCCCCCCCTCCCTAAACCTTGCACAAGTTTCTCCATACACGTCTACCTCTGAATGATTTTTTTCCTAGTTCATTGCGCAAACACAGATAAACAAGCACCAGGTAAACATACAGGTGCTCGCCGTTCTTGTAAACTTCTCTGGTCAAGTGAAAAGATCAACAGACCAGCCTGATAACAAATCTCTGGATTCATGCCTTGGGATAACACCGGTGGCAAACACGCACTGCATGCATTATAAAAGGCTTTTCAGGGATGTCAGTCTCTTTGCACATCTGTGTCTCTGTAGTTAAAATAATGATAAAAACAAGTGTGGTGTCTTTCCCACACAGGATTTTCTGCATAAAATGTATGCTCATTGCCCACCGGAGGTATTACACAAAAGGAGATGACACACGGGGATATTGATTCATTACTAAGTGCTAAGCTGAGGAGAAGGCAAGTACTCAAAGTGAGGAAGATGCTGAATTGCAGATCGGGTCAGTGAGCCACTTTAATAGGTACACCTATTTAACTACTTGTTTAAAAAATAAATGATTTTTTAACAATATTTTTTCAGCTGTTTGTTAATGGAAATCTCTAATCAGCCAATCACATGGCAGCAACTCAATGCATGTAGACCTGCGCCAAATGAAACACTAAGGTTCAAACTTGAGTATCTGAATGGGTATCAAAAGCGGTTTAAGTGACTGTGAAAGTGGCATGTTTTTTAGCACCAGATGACCTGGTGGGAGTATTTCAGAAGCTGCTGCTCTACTGGGATTTTCCCACATAACAATCTTCTTCTTTTTTGGACTGATACTCACTGAGCCGCAGTTCTCCCAGTGAAAATGCCTTGTTGTTGCCAGAGGTCAGATAAGAAGGCCAGACTTCATTAAGCTGATAAGAAGGCAACAATAACTAAACTAACTACTGGTTACAACCAAGGTTTGCAGAAGAACATTTCTGAACACATGACACATGGGACCTTGGAGTAGATGGGCTATAACAGCAGGAGACCACACTGGGTGCCATTTTTGTCAGCTAAGACCAGGAAACAGAGGCTACAATTCACACAGGCACATCAAAACTGGGCAACAGAAAAATGGAAAACATTTTCCTGCTCTGATGAGTCTCGATTTCTGTTGCAATTTTCAGGAGATAGGGTCACAATTTGTTGTAAACATGAATCCATCCTGCCTGGTATCAGTGATTCACACTGCTGCTGGTGGTGGTGCAGCGGTGTAGGGATATTTTTTGACACAATTTAGACCACTTAATACCGACTTAGTATCATTTAACCCCGAAGCCTGCCTAAGTATAGTTTCTGACCATGTCCATCCCTTTAAAACCACAGTATACCTATCTGCTGAAGGCTGTGTCACAAAGATCAAATCATCTCAAACTTTTTTCTTGAACATGACAATGATATACATGACAATTACCAAACAAACAAATATACTACTAATATCTTATAGTCTTAAGTTTTAGGTTAATGTAAATATATTTTTAAAATCTGCTGGCGAAGCAAAATGGGCGAGAAAATTCACTCACAAGTGTTTTATTAACCAGGATTTTTGTTGCTGTAGGAGTCAGGATGAAGAAATGTTCTCACAAAGAGCAAACCTCCTTAATAGAATTTGTATTTTGTCCAGTTTTTACAGACATATCATCAAGAAATCTTGATCTCCAGGTCACCTTCAAGGTTGGTGATTCATAAAAATGCTTTCTAGCCTTTAGGACTTGTATCTGAACAGATTCCCTACTGCCTCAGCAGAGGAGGTTTAGTCATACTTCTTTGGGGTGTTGTTGGCACAGCAGTTATAAAAGCAAGCAAGCTGCAAGCCACCGACCTCATGCTGTCTGTATACACAACCTACTTTCAGTCAGGACTTTGTTACAGGATAAAATGCTCAAGTTCTGCTTATGCCAAAGGAAAAACTGCAGTCCCATGAGAGCAGCAATGTGTATTTGCACAACAGAAAGAAATTTAATGCAACTTGCAAATTGCTGGTGAGAATAGTGGCAAAAAACTAAAACAATTGAGTCATTTTGAATCAGTATCTTCTTCACTTGAATTGCACATGATTAAGATGCCTGCCTACGCAACGGGAATCTGAAATGTTTCATTAGCTTGTAGATGTCAGCCTGTCAGGTGTCTGCGCCTCAGGATGTGCCTCTTCAATCCTTCAGATGCTACTTTTGCCCCAGAGATCTCAGATCCTCTCTTACAGTATTACAGTCAAACTGCACCAGTTACAGTACAGTGTTGCTTTTTTAGGGTTTCAGGTTTTTTTAAGGATTAAAATGACTGCATACTCCGAGCTAAAGAAGCACTGAGAGTGAGCAGCACTCCCCCATAACTAATGATCTAAATCTGAATGTTGGGTGGGGGTGTTTACTTGCAATTCTGTTAATACATCTTCCTAACTACCAGATAGGCTGTAGTCTGGCACACATGGGGTACACACCAGACTGGTCGCCGGTTCATCGCAGAGCTAACAAAGATAGACACACAAGACATACAGTTCACAGCTATAAACGCACCTACAGCTAATGGACCGTGGAAAATGATGCAACCTGAGAAAAAAAGAAGGGCTTCAGACCAGCAGATTCAAACCAAGAGACTTCCCTGCACTGCTGTACCTCCCCTTCATGAACCTCCACCTGGTATTACACCACCTGGGGAACCTGCAGTCAGCTGAGACCGTAGACGTCACTTGGATGAGTGATGAAACGTTTTTTCTGCCACTGAAAACACTATGTCCAGTTGAACAGAATCAACATTTTGGGCTCCACCTGGTAATTTTTGCTTAATCTTGCTGACAAGGAAGGTTTCAGTAAGTATTTAATAGTGAATCTTAGGGCTGGAAACAGTTTGGCGACCTCAACACAATCACCACGGGAATTATTCCCTGACCAGTTGGCGAGTGGCGGTCGGCAGGCAGGTAAAATTGGTTGCATGGCGGTATGCTGCTAGCAGGTTTCCACAGTTGCCTTGCAGTTTGGATGGAAGATGTTGCTGACATGTTCGCGAACACTCGCCAACTATTCGCTGAGCGGTAGTGAAAGTTTAAAAAGTGCCATGCGAAATGTTTTTAAAGTAAAAGTTGCACCTTTTAAAAGGTGTTGGTTATAACTTTAATATATGCAGAAACTACACAGATGTGCAACAAACCTGCCCCATATGGTGAAGATAGGTAGGTAAGGTAAAGCACAAAATAACGTTTTACTTCATAAGTTCATGCACTTTGCCACAAATGTTACTCAGTGCTCAGGAACTGTGAGGCAGACATGTCCTGCACGAGGGTCACAGAGTCACACCTAACAGCTTTAGTGACACAGTTACATGGCCACAAACAGTAACACATGTTCCCACACAATGGCTTGGCACAGTTTTCTTGGTACCACTGGCGAACCTAAGGAAGTCGAAATGGCCTATTCTGACAACAACAGGCTCTCTCTGTCTTCTCCAACCGCTGTGAACAGGCTTTGTCCTTCAGCATTAGTCAGACGCTGTGAAGGAAGGGAAAGTTTATCTTGAAGGCTCCAAAGGTTACAACCTTTGGTATCACATCACTTTTAGGCCTATTGTTCCCAGGCATAAAATTGATATGTGTCTCAAACTGTGCCAAGACTTGTTTTAGAAAGAGAAGCAAACATGTGAACAAACGCTGCAGCATGTGACTCCCCTTTTCTGTGTCACAGGGAACATCCTGTTGCTCCGTTTAGATTGTGTTCAATGGTGAAGCAAAAGACGTGAGATGAAACAACAACAACAACTTTTATCTGTACCCAGCATGCGTGTACCTGTGTAAATCCAGGCTAACCGCACTGAGTATTGCATACACTTACGTAACACAGCATTGTGGTAGTGCTATTAATTGAATCACAATGCAAATGTGAAAACAGACCCTTATTCTAAAGTAACAAGACAAGAAAGCAGAGAAAAGAGAGGATGAAACAGCAGAAAGGGGAGAAAAAACTAGGAAAGACAAAAACCCACCAACATGTCAGCTGATATTGTTTGGAAACCATTTCTTCCCTTAGAGCATAATGGCACACATCAAGCGTTTCAGCGGCCCTCGCCACAAATGGCTTGCATTGAAGTATGTAACTGCTTAAAGGAGGATTGCACAGCCTAGGCTTAAACCAGCTTCAAGTCTGTCCTGTCATTGGCCTGTAACTACATCTGTGGTGCAACAGAGCAGAGAGAAGATGATGAAGATGATGGTCATGCCATTCTTCAAACCAAGATTACAGGGAGCGGACCATTTAAGCAAAGAGGGGAAAGATTCATTTGCCCTGCTCTCAATAAAATGTTTCAATATGGGTCCCTAATGTGGCTGGAGATACGGTTACACACATGCATACTCAAGGTGGTTCATGCTGAGAGGTATTGCGTGCTGTTTATCGGAGAATTTCATGCATACTAAAAAGGAAACGTATGCTTTGTATCCGATCTCTGCAGTGATGAAAGGTTTATTTTGTTTGGGTTTAACCTTTTAGATGCTACCTTTAAGATTAGGCTCACGTGTTTCTGTATGAGTGACACTAGAATGCATAATTAGATGTCATTAGTTTTGCATTGGGATTAAAACATGCACTTTAAAGCTGCAAAAATGATTACCGTGAAGGAGGCATCCCATCGAAATGCAGTGATCGTATCACTTTCCTGTTCTTTACTTTATATCATTTTAGTGGTTTATTGGATTTTTATTATCTCGCTTTACTTTCTTGACCTCATTGGTGTCATTTTTTATGAACCAGCTTTTTTATTTGTATAATAGAAAAAAGCAAAACCTTCACCAAACATAAAGAATGATTAGAACCCATCCTTTATTATTGCTAACACTCAGAGTTTACAGAGGTCAGCTGGCTCATTTTGACTTATGGCAGTAGGAAGAGCACGTAATAAAATTAATGACAACTGAAAAAGCTATTTGGACCTAATGGTTTACTTCAAGGCAACGTTAATATGAGTAAATCAAACTCAAACTACTGTGAAAAGAGGTTGCACCTATTCTCGGGTTGTCTGGGAGTAGCCTACATGTGGACCTAAATTCACTGCATACAGTCATTGTGTGAAAGCAGTTTTATTAATATGTTCTTAAATTACTTAAAAGATAAACCTCTTCTTCTTCTACTGGATTTCTAAGCTTCAGAACTTGAAATGTCAGTGGTCCAATGCACCGTGAATAAAAAGAACTTTATGGTAATTTATTGATCAACCTAAGGCAAAATTGAATTGCTTTCATTTCAATTCAATTTTGTCTTTATAGCACCAAATTACAGCAACAGTTGGCTAAAGGTGCTTTACATTGTAAGGTAAAGACCCTACAATAACACAAAGAAAACAGAGAAAACAGCCAAATCATATGGGCAAGCAGTTTGGCAACAGTCAGGAGGTAAAAATCCCTTCTAACAGGAAGATGCCTGTGGTGGACCCAGACTTGGGGAGTGGCAGCTATCTGCCACGACCGGTTGGGATTAGGGTAGGAAGACAAATATTTGAGAGGTATAATATTTGGAATAAATGCTACATTTACCTTTTAACTGCAGCGGAAACACATAATATTTCAGCTAATTTCCATAATGTGGCACTGTAAACCTTAAACATCCCACATCCACCCACAATGTTAATACAAAGGTTCTTAGTATAGTAGATGTGCACAGAATAGAATTAGACTGTTGTGAAATTGAAGTGGTGTTCAAAAAATTGTTAAGAAAATTTGTCCTCCTAATCTGTCTCTATTCCTGGAGGATTTAAGGTCCGAGTGCTTATCTGGTTACACGGGATGTACACATGGATCGAGAAAACTGCATTCACAAAGACGTGGAATCGTCCGCCTTTCAAAATGCATCCAATGAGCGCGCCCAGTGATTGTGGTTTCCTGAGTAAAGCCACTTCTAATAAACATTCAACATCAGAGTGTTTGAAGGGCAAGTCCTCCATGGTCTCAGTGGCTGTGTGCATTTTTACAAACATCTGCAGAATTCCTTGATCAGACCAAAGATTCCTCTGTGTGCTTCCCATGGGAAAGGCTTAGCCGAAAGACCCAGATGAAACAACGCTGCAGCCAAATGAGGTTTCCGCAGTAACAAATGGCAACAGACAGTATATTAATGTCACACACAGAGGCCTCCCCTACCCAGAGGGATCCCTTTGGAGTCACACGGACTCCTAAAATACTACTACAAAAAGATCACTTTGGCATTAAAGGCAAAGTTAGAATAATAATTGGTTTGCTGACATTTATCCTTTTATTAAAAGTCAAATAATGTATTTATCAAATAACTCTTTAATCTGCTAGTTATGTGGGGGCCTCTAAATGTATTTGGAAGCCACTGTGTTCTTCTAATCTTGTGATAATTGCCAGTTTTTATAGGTTTCGCTACAAATTTTAATCCTGTGATCTCATATCACAAATGTTGTTTGAGCACCATTTCGCTCATTGTTATGATAAAGAGGGATTTTAACGTATATTCAGGTTTTAAAGAAAAATGGAAATTCATAATCCATAAAAGCCCGGACCTCTGCTGAGCCGAGGCAGATCCAAAACCACCTAAATCCTCAAACCCCTCTGCACCTTCCCCCCCCCCCGTCACTATGATGCGTCTTGTCAGGTGAAGACAGGAACTTTCTGCAAACTTCTCTCTGCTAATCGTATTCTCGCAGCTTTCTTTGATCTCAGGCAAACAGCTACATAGAATGCCACCTGAAAACATCCATCATACAATACAGTGTAACCGCTACAATGCTTCCTCTGAGTATGGGGTGGATGTGGTTCCTGGTGGGTACATGCTGGGTGTGCCAACACAGGAAACAGCACTCATCCTGTGCCACCTTCTGCTCTTGTTGCTGGCAGGAAATACCAACATGACCCGACACTGATAAGCACGAGGAGCTGAACCGTGGCCACGTGGTAAACATTGTAAGACAATAGAGAAACTGTATATTATGTATTTATGTGTACGTAAGAGTGAGAAAGCAAGAGATGTTATCTGTGTCTATACCAGCATATTATTTCAGACTAATTCCATCTTAAAATGTTATTGTTTCTGCCTCAAACTGCACTTTAGTGCTGCTAATGTTGTTTATTAAAGCGAGCGGTGAACACGATGCGTTACAGACTTCAGTTGTGTTCCAGCGTTATTGCAGTAGATAAACACTTGTAATACTCTCACCCCAGAGAGTGTGAATGTGCTCTAAATGTGTTTAACATCCACTACGCAGTCAGCCAACACGTTCGTCCTCCTGGCCCGCTGAGAAATATGTCAAATATTTTAAGATGCACTTGAAAAGCGACGCTGTGACGTCAACAGACCAAATGGATTTAATTTAACGCCTCATTCCATAAGCTTTCCCTCGCCGGTTTGTAAATTTACCATGACTGCGAACATACGTTTATTCTCAGCCACTCCGTGGAAATTGGAGTCGATTCTCAGGCTCTCGTGGACGACTTTGATGATAGAGAACCTGCTCGCAATTTCTACTTTTCTAAGCAAACTTTGCATGACACAGAGCGAGATTGAATCTCTGTGTGTTCCCTCGTAGCCCGCGCATCAACACAGCACGCACATGACAAGAAAATTACAACCCTCCCCTAAAAGAGCCATTGTAGGCTTTATTCAGTGCAGCCACTGTGCTGCAGTCGCGTATAGTGCAGCTAATGATGCTCAGAAGAAGCTGCTGGTGAAGTATCACAAAATACTCTCCGGTGGATACAAAGTGTGTTGATTTTCACATGTCAAGGTTGAATACGGTTCAATGAACTTCTTTCAGATTAAATTGACTTTTTCCATTTGGACAAGATTTCACATTCACTCATTTTCCCCATCACATCTAATGAAGTTCATTTTGGCCTTTGGACCGAGGCACTTCTTTTTCTTTCTTTTTCATTGCCTGATCCCAGTGAGCTTATCCAAACAGAGTGACTGCCAGGTATCTCGCTGTGAGGAATTTCCTTACAGAGCACCCCCCCCCCTCCCCCACCACTGACTCTCCCGACACCGGCACGATTTAGACATTTCGGGAAATCAGACTTCAGCTTCCAGTTCTGCTGTGGTGCAACAGCGAGACACCGGGGTTTTGATTTATTAATCATTCTGGGTGGAATTTCATCAGAAAGTCTAGTTTTAAATATGGTGTTCTCAGACAAATGACGCTCTCACAGCGAGTTACTCGCCATGCGATGAAGATGAAGGCATTTAGATGAAAAATACATTCAGCACTGGCTCCTTGGTGTCACGTTTATATTAACTAACAAAGATGATGCTTATTTTTTAGAGGAAATACAGCCGGCAGAGTTAATTTCAGAAGCAGAAACGACTTACCCGAGTCTTATCTTCCACTGCTAAATGTTCCCGTCTCTCCTGTTTAGTTCTACATCACCGAGGGGAAGAAAGAGTGTGTTTGCCACATTGTTAAAAAAAAAGGGTCTTACAGCATAATCAGCTGCTGCATGCACAATACCAACACTGTCAGGGATGTGTTGGCCTCTGCTGACATGGATAACACAGCCAGTCTTTTCTTTGTTAAGGCTGCTCTTTTAAGCTGTTCTCTGTCTCTGGCTGTAAAGATCAAAACTCTGAATGCTTTAAATGTTTCAGAAGAATGTTGAAATTTTGCATGTTGGACAAGAAAGTGTGTTCATGGCTCTTTTTAAAAAAAAATACAAGATTAAGAAATCCACAGGCATTCAGAAAAACCAATATATTACACTGAATCTGCAACATTTATACGCCTCTCTCTCTCGAGCAGTAGAGTGGACCAGGCCGAGGGCATAATAGATTAGCAAAGGAAGATTTCCTTAAATGTGCTTTCAGTGCGTTAAGATTAAATTTTGAGTGGGAGTAGGAAGAGCAGTCCACAGCGATCCATTCAGGAATATATATTCTGGCATAATGTGTTCTACATAAAAGCCCATTTTCCCCACAGCAGCCCATTTTCATGCACACTGGTCCTGTCCTAAAAAAACTGCAGAGGAAATGGCCCACACTGCGTTTATTTCCAGGACATCCTCTGCGGTCCAGCCTCATTAAAATGCATTGCCGTCATGGCTCAACTTATACTTTAAGTTGCTGCCTAAGCGCTTTGTTTCAAGTGGAGCTGGCAGGTGCACTGAAATTTTAACCTGAGCGCGGAAGCACGTGAGATGAAAAGGTTAAATGTATCCGATCTGATGATCGTGACAGAGAAAAAAAGGGAGAAAGAGCGTATGTGCATGTGTGTGTGTGTGTTGGTCCATCTGGCTTTATCGTGGGGAGGTTTTCCATTTGACCCTGTCTGCATTATCTGACTGCTGGCCCGACTACAAGAACAATGACAGCAGTGGCTGTGCATTGCAGGATTGTTGTATTGTAGGAGCAGGAAAAGCTCCCGCTGGTTGCTGCTGTCTAGAGGAAAGCGTGTGGTTCAATGAAGTCAGCCACAAAATTACAGCTCACCCTCATGGATTGTTTCATTTAAAGCGGACCTATTGTGTCAGAGACAGTTAGCGGTGTGCTCAAAAAGGAAAATGTTGCAATAAAGTATGCAAAATATTTCAAGATAACAGTTTGCATGACTATACATGCAATTTCCTAGGTCTGACCCATCTTATTATACCTGGAATGACTGTAAGCTGTTATAAGACTAAGGAAGAGACCGTTTTTGCTTGGCTGGGTTAAAACATCAGGACAAAGATGAGAATATTGATATTAAATCAGCACGTCAGCCATATTTGTGTTATTTTAAATCGTTTCACTGCTCAAATATTGGCTGTTCTGTGGTTTCATATGTGTGTTTGCCTTTCCAAAAAAACCCCAAAAGTCACACGCTGTAATATTTTGTTGGATTGTCTGAAACTCGAAGATCATTTCAATAAGCTTATGCAGTGTTACAGCATTTATTTCCATCTAGAGTTGATCTATCCAAACCTGGTAGCTTTAAAAAAAAAAGAAAATCACATTTTGTGGCCCACCTGCAGTACCATCATGGCACACCAGGGGGCCGCAGCCCACACTTTGAGAATCAGCATCGATAAGCCATCCTGTAATCCTGAGGAGGTTAGAAATCAGATTCACCCTGTCTTAGTGTATTAAAATATTATTAAAGAAAATGACCAAAGGAAAGAACATTAAAAAAAACGGACTGGCAGTGAATTTTTAGGCCGGATCTGGAAGGAGAAGTCCTACAAGCAGCCTGCTCAAATCTTGCTTCAATATAAATCTAGTAAGAAGGAGGACAGTTGCAAGGTTTCTCTCAGTCCAAAAGCAGGTGAGTAAAGTCGATCCAAAACTCTGCCACTCATAGTAAACTGTCCAGAGTTTGTACCAAACAGAAAGAAGAAAAACAATAGTGTTTTTGTTATATTATGATCTAATATGATGTTATGTTCAGCGTAACGGAGCTCTATCTCACAATTTCTGTAACTCTGGGAAAATCCTGTTTCAGGGAAGCCTTTCAGACTTGTCAAAGACGTGTTAGGATGCAAGCCTCTCTTTCAACTACATCTGATATTCTTGTCTGTATAGCTGAGTGTGAAGACATGAAAGCGTGTATTAGCATGCGCCTTACAAGTAGGTAGCCCAAAACTGAACAGTGTCCCACTGGTTTCAAATGGAGAAGGGGAAGAGGCTTAGCTTGAGACCCTTCGTGATTTGGTAGTTATTTGTTTTTTGCTTATGTCTTACAGTTAAACATTTGAGAACGCCAAACAGATTTGAATATTAGACAAAGACAGCCTGAGTGAATACTGATTAGGCTCTCACCATGGAGTCCCAGAGCTTTATAAATGATTTCTAACCCTTTCCAGACAGATAGATGTCAGTGACTTTGTTTTACAGTTGTTCTTTGTTTACAGTTATTGAAGCTAAACCACTTCCCCTTCTCCATTTGAAACCGGAGGGATACTGTTGAGTCAAACCTTTTTGCAAGTCACATGGTAGCACAAGCTTTTATGTCTTCGCGCTCAGTTTTACAGACAGAAATGTTAGCAGAAAAAAAAGCACTGCAAGTCAGTGAGGACGTTTGCCTAGCAGGGCTTTGTAAATAAAGAAAGGCATGATATATTTTACCTTTGGCAAAAGACAGGCTATATTTTTCCACTGCATTTAGTCTTTATGCTAAACTAAGCAAACCACTTCTGGCTTTAGCTTCATATTTAATATATGATTATGCTAAAGTCTTTTCATCTAACTGGTACTCTTTGTTCAGCGGTGCCAGTGAGCAGACTGCTTTACAGGTTTTACTACATAAACACTTGGAAAGTTAATTTGAGACTTTTCTGGTCTTTCTCATAACCTCCCATCGGCAGTGATAAATGAAGACTCCACATAGACTATGTTATACAGACTATATATTTACAGTGACTGCACATCCAGCCCCCCTCTTTCATCTAATGAGGCTCCGAATTCCAGATGTTCTGACTGCAGCAGTTTCCAGCTGTATCCGTCCAGTGCATCACCACTTTCCATACCTCTGCTATCTCTGTCTTCTTTTCAGTTTCTGTTCAGATTCTCATGAAATCTTTTTTGTACTTTTCATGGAAAAGCACTGAGGAATGTCCTGGCATTCGGACACGGCATCATTAGCCACAGTCTGCACACTGCCAGCTCCATCCTGCACGTCTTAATCTTCACCGCTGTGTACACTTGTTGTCCAGCTGGCGCCATGGCAACCAGGCTACATTTTAGTAGACCTTTGCTATGCTATCTTGAGTTAAAGAGGAATACACAGACATTTGGGCAGAAAGGCAGGAGGAAAAGCAGTAAAGAGAAGCATTAAAACCAGAGCACATAAAGCAGAGCACGAGGGTGGATGAAGCACTTCTGCATAGCTCTGTTGTTCTTCAGTGATTGTCTGTGTATGATGTTCAGCCCTTAGCGCTCACCATTAGCCATTTACAAGCTAAACCAGAGAGTGTACTGCTTGTCAGAAGAGAGGCCCGACTTGCTTAAATATTGGAATATATTACAGTCATAACAGTGTTATTAGAAGCAAACCAAATCACTCATGGCAACATAGCTGGGCCAATGTCCAAACACATGAAATAAAACAACAGCATAACACACTATTCTTATATAAGCTCCAGGATAAAGCTGATTTTTAGAGGATAGCAGATGTTTTAGGCTCAGATCCTATGGTAATCATGTGGCAGCCAGAACTGACCACCTTTTACATGGGTTACAGCATGCACTCATGTGGCCTTTTCCATGCCAGGACATCAAGAACATAAGCATTTAATGGGTACAGATGATTTTTTTGGGAAACTGAAAGCACTGTGGACTGAGAAAGTATAATTATGCAAGTTGAGTTACTTCTACCTTCCTATCAGCTTGAAACAGTCTGGCCATCCCCCCCCCCCGACCTCTGGCATCAACAAGGTATTTCCACCCACAAAACCACAGAGACCCACAACCCCACAGATTGTTCTGCGGAAAAATCCCAGCAGATCAGAAACATTTCTGAAAAACTCAGAATCAACCACCATGTCACGTTCAAAGTCTCTTAAATCACCTTCATTTCTCGTCCTGATGCTCTAAACTTCATCTCGATCATGTCTTTGTGCCTAAATGTGTTTTCGCCACGAGTGGCTGCTTAGATATTTGCATTAACAAGCAGGTGAACAAGTGTACCTAAGATGTCAAATGTAAACCCAAAAATGTAAATGCAGCTTGAAAACACTAAAACACCATACAAATAACAGAAAAGAAGATTTTCTGACCTTCGTATAAAACACTGTATTTATTTCAGCCTCGATGCTGCGACACTGTCATACTGGTGCTCCAGGGCTTTCCTGGTGAGTGTGTTCTTACTGGAAAAAGTCTGGTTTTTCAGAAGAAAACGACCAGATGGTTTCCAGGGAAAATTCTTAGACATATAATCGCTGGGCTAATCTTTGCACAAACACGCAAACAAATAATAATGTAAAATTAAGTGATAAATTCATGTGGGTTCACTAAATTCCTAAATATTACAACAGTGCAGACAAAGGCACGAGCCAAAGGTACTTGGAGACGTCTACAAAGCTCTTTCTGTAATCAGAAAGCTAAAAAACAAAAGCATTTTCTATCTTGCTTCATAGTTTTAGCCATGATTATCAGAATGAACTATAGGACAGGTTCAATTATCACCACTTAAACAGTCTTTTCTGCTTGTCTAAAACTAAAAAATTCTCATTGTTTTTCAAACTCGGTTGTGTTTTTAATTTTTGGTCAGGTTTGTCCATTTCTTCTTCACAACCAAATATTTGAGTTACATAACAATCTTACTTCAGCTTTTGAGAATTTCCTGTCTGGAACAGCCGCAGGAGTTTCAGAAGAAATGTTTTCATCTGCTTCTATAACCAAATCAATGGTAACCACTTCTGCTTAGATAAATAGAATAAAAAAGGGCTTTTCTAGTAATTATTTAGCTGTTTAACATGTAACACTGTGTGCCAATGAAAGACAGATCTCACCATTACTGAAAATAAGTCATTAATGATCTATAATCAAAGGCTCCATTGATCAATAATTGTCAATTAATGTACCGCCCCCAAAATAAATAAATAAATAAATAAATAAAAATAAAATAACATAAAGAAGTTAAATCAAAACAGAGCTTAAAGAAGACAAAATGTTCTGCAGACACCTTTCATGTTACACATCATCAATTTCAGCGTGTGACCTTGTAACACTGCACCTCAGCTGCGACGGGACTCTCGGTCTGAGCGTGTTGAGTCACACGTTTTACTTGAAAAAGTTGAATTTTTCATAGGAAATAAGACCAGACAGTCCCAAAGGGAAGATTTTTAGACATTTAATCTCTGCTTTTGGCCGTTTTGCTCTGCTTTGTCCCGAGGCCTTATCTGTGGCTCGCACATGCCCTCCTGCGCACACTTACGCAGATAAAAACTGATACAAAAAATGGGGTCATAAATTCTTGTGGTTTGGCTAAAAAATACAGACATGCTTGAACAGAAGTTGGCACATGTAGACATGTACAGCACATGTGGGAGCACTTAAGAAATTTTTAGCCCCCCCCCACCTCTTACTTCGGCTCATGTTGAGTTTCTTTGTTGTTCATGAGTGGGTTAGTCTGCCGCAGCCATAACATGTGTAATGTACCAGAACTGCACACATTAGAAAATGTTCTGCTGGTCTCCAGAAACGCAGCAGCGATGCTGGTAAGTGGGTCTGAGTAAGTAAAAAAAAGAAATGTTCAGTCCCGTATATCAACTCAAGCTGTGTAAGGTGTGTAGGTGTGCATGTGCAGGGCATGGACCACTGACCCAGAACAATCAGCGCTCATTTCTTTGCTCTGCTTATAGTCCACAGTACTTTGCAGAGTGTTAAATCCAGAACCGCCCCAGTCAATCAACACCAACCTTACAAAGACTCCGACACAGCGCTTCTAACGTATTTATAGTGAGTGTGGTATTTCCCCCTGCTTGTTGCCCTTAACCAAGTCCACCTCCCATTGTTATTCTTGCTGAAGAGGGCATGACATTTGGTATATGCACCATTCTTTCACTGAGCTCTCATAACACGCTGCCTGATGAGGGCAAAGGGTTATCCAGATGACAGATGGAAACGAACGCTGAGCACTGTGGAAAGCAGGAGGACCGACAGTGACATTTGCAACTTCGCCGTATAATAGAAAATGTAAGATGAACGATAAGATAAAAGTAAATCAATTACCACATCACGCAGGACTGTAATCAAAGCTTAACAGACAGAAAGGAATGGTGCAGATATTTTAGACAACAATAAGTTTAAAAATCACCAAGATAAAAGTTCGTGAGTTCATGGGTTTTACTAGAACTTTTAAGTTGGTTTAGATAATAATATGTGACCAATTGAGAGCGTTGTTGATTTTCATTTAGAATAGGGAGATCTATGACTTCCCTCGTCTCCAAATACTGTCCAAGCCTAAGCTAAACTCATCTATTGACAGGCACTTAATTTTCCATTTAACTCAAATATTCCTAAAATTTGAGGGGGTGCGTTGAATTTTCCCTGGTGCTGAAGATATGTTTTACGGCCTCACACTGACTTACACTGAATTCCGGTTACAGTTCCACAAACCTGCTGCTGGCCCCTGGAGCATGTGTGGTCTTCGTCTTGTTGCCAGGAGGAGTGTTTATTCACCTGCACGCTCGTGCTGTAGATCACTTCCCCGGGCCTGGGAATGATAGTGAGCTATTAAGACCTCATCCTGCAGTCCTCGAGGGCTGATGGCTGCAGGTGAGAAGAGGGGAGGTGAATATTGATTTTTCCCTTTTTTGGTGATTTTTCTGCTCATTTTACCCTCCTCTCCAGTTCCTTCACTAGACAGAATATTGCATCTGTTTTGGGATTTGGAAGAAATGTTGCGTTTGTAATGTAATTTTGCATTACTTACAACTTCCAATTCTACAAAATTTGGTAACATTTAAATAAAATGTAAATAAATGTAAATAAAAACAGAATGCAATGATTTACAAATCCCATGATGCCACATTTTATTCAAAATAGAGCATAGAAAAAATATCAAATGCTTAAATGAAAACATTTTACTATTTCATAAGAAATGTTTGCTCATTTTTAAGTTGATGGCAGGAAAATGTCTTTAAAGTTTAGTTTCTCAGAAGTAAAGATAGGCAGAGGTTCACCAATCTGCCCCCCCCCCCCAAAAAACCCTAGAACAAACAAACAAACAAACAAACAAACAAACAGACAGAAAACAACTGCAAATTTCAAAATAATGTTGAAATTGTGTAGTCCTTGAAGATCTCCTCAGCTACAGTACATAATATTATGAAAAAATTCAGAAAGGTTGAAGAAATCTCTGTGTGCAATAAGGGACAAGGCCAAAAATTCTACAAAAGTCTTATCTTCAGGCCCTTGGGCAGCACTGCATTAAAAACAGGTGTGATTCTGTCACAAAAGTGTCTGCGTGGGCTCAAAACACTCCCAAGACTCTCTGTGAACACAGTTTACTGTGCCATCCACAAATGCAGATGAACAAAGAAGATGTCGTATGCGAACACGATCCAGAAATGCTGAGCCAAAATTCAGTCACAATAGACTGAGGCAAAGTGGAAAACCTCCATACCATCAATGATGGGGGTGCATTAGTGCCTATGCAGCTGGCAACTTGCATAATTTTGAAAGGCACCATTACTGTAAGGTATATGGAGGTGTTAGAGTAACACGCTCCGATCCAGATGACATGTGTGGCGGCCTCAGCCATCTTCTATGGTGTGGTCTGCTGGGGTGGCAGCATCTCTGCTGGGGACAGGAAGCGACTGAACAGGCTGATCAGAAGGGCCAGCTCTGTTCTAGGATGCCCTCTGGACCCAGTGGAGGTGGTGAGTGACAGGAGAATGGTGGCTAAGCTGTCATCCCTGTTGGACAACATCTCCCACCCCGTGCATGAGACTCTGACAGCACTGAGCATCTCCTTCAGTGGGAGACTGCGGCACCCACGGTGTGGGACGGAGAAATTTCGCAGGTCTTTCCTCCCCACTGCTGTCGGACTCCACAACAAAGACTTATGCAGCTGATCAAACCCTCACATGTGCAATAAGACTGCTATATGTGCAATTCTTGTACAATTCTTCTTCTGACAAAGTTGTACTTTTGTATTTTCTTACTCAGTTGTATATAGCATTTGTATTTCTATTTTATTCTATTGTATATATTATTCTATTCTATTCTATTTTATTCTATTGTATATAGTATTTTATTTTATTGCATTCCAGTGTTTTCTAATTTCTGCTACATAACTGCACTTTTGCTGTAACAAAACAAATTTCCCACCTGTGGGACTAATAAAGGTCATCTTATCTTGTCTTATCTTTTTTAGGGAAGGCTTATCACAACAATGCTAACCTGCATACTGCATTTCTTACAACAGCAGAGCTTTGGGGTCCAAGAGTGCTGAACTGCCCTGCCTGAAGTCCAGACATTTATAACAAAGGAAACCCAGAACTGTGGAGCAGCTAGAATCCTGTATCAGACAAGAACAGGACAACATTCCTCTCCCAAAAGTCCAACAGCTGGTCTCTGCAGCTGGTTATTTTCTCAGTTTAAACATTTGACATGTTTTATATGCTCTATTGCGAGTAAAATATGGGCTTATGAGAGTTGCAAATCATTGCATTATATTCATCTCGATTTGTAGATGACTTTTTTTTAGGAACTGAGGAATCATGCACGTGTTTGTATTATTAAAGCTTTAAAAAAGTTCCAGTCACTCTGCTCGCTCACCTGCTGCTGCTAAAGGCTGTGGTGATTATGACTGTAGCCGTGTGATGACATGGCTGCTGCTGTAATTGTGGCTAGCAACTTGCAAGGTTCCTATCAGTGCAGCGACACAACTGTGCTGGCTGAGCGCGCTGTATTGGTAACACATTTGCTAGAGCTGATCAAATACTACAGGATTAAATCTTATGTAGCAAAACAATTCTTCATCGGTAGTTTGTCCAGCATTTGCAGTACTCTCAGCAAAGTCCACACCAGCTGTAGTTGCATAGCTTTAAGTCAGAGCTACTCTCTGAGGTAAAGCAAAACAATGTTCAGAAAGACAAAAAGAGGATCTGCACCGTGACTCTTAGAGAACAGCGGCGCATACAGATCAAAGCCTCTGATCAGCTAAGCGTGTTCAGTTAGTAAATACCAGCCTTTAAAGCGCTGAGCTTTATGTGAGACTGCAGTCAATTTTAGATCCCTGTGAAAGTCAAATCACTTGACCCTTACGCTAAACTTTAAAAGCTCTAACACGCCCCTTCACAAATTCTTCAGCTTGTTAAAAACTAATCAGATAGTAAATAAACCGGTCGGCCAGCTCAGTGAAAACACAGCATCAACTTCAATCATGAGAATTTTATGTCCTTCCTTTCCCCCCCTGCTTGAGGAAACACATGTTTTCCTTCACGCTGACTTTTGATCTCGAGTTAACTCAGATGATGATTCTGGATTAATACCAATTTAATACGTTTGGTTTGGCTGTCATTTCAGATTGATTATTGGACTGTGTTCCCCCCTCATTTGACTTGAAACTTAACCAGCTACTCAGTTATTATTGTAATATTATCACTATTTTTTCCTGCTCCACCACATTAAGTGCCAATTTTTCCGCAGTTCAAAAATTGAATGAACTCAAATACATCTGAAGCCTTCACATGTGACCTTTCAAATTACAGATGAAATCAAACGGGATTGGTTTCATACGGATTAATGACAGAAAGAGGGGCGTTCACAGAATGGGGTCTCTCATCGTATCCTCAATTAACACCTATTGTCCTCATTTTATTGGGAGCAGAACCGGGCCCTTGACATAGACCCACAGCTGCGCCACCTGGGGAACAATGCCTTCTGCGCAGGCCCCAGGATCTCCTGGGATACAATTGTTTAACTAATGTCAATTGAAAACTTCAATAGGCTTTGACTGCGCTCTCAAATCCTGCAACACAATGATAGTAATCCATCATGGGAATATTGAAATGGAGCTGCTGTCAGAATGAGTGTGTTGCCACATGGGATTCTATTGTGGATGAGGGGAAAGGTATCCATGTTTTTCATGTGTTCTGTTGGTTTGAGGAGCACATCTGGCAAAGACGTTTACACCTTGTTTAGAGCGGGATGTGATGAAGCTCTTTATGTGGCCGAACAGCTTTAAACCTGCATTTGTCACTCGTTTTTGCCGCTTGGGGCAGAAGAAGCTACTTAATGACCTAATAAAGCTGATACCACCAAGACATGAGCAGGTGATTGCCTTTTTGGACCTTCAGCATACAGGGAGTGCAGAATTATTAGGCAAATGAGTATTTTGTCCACATCATCCTCTTCATGCATGTTGTCTTACTCCAAGCTGTATAGGCTCGAAAGTCT
>NW_005187503.1:2096956-2109654 GCF_000239375.1 Pundamilia nyererei | reverse complement strand
TTGAGAACATGGTTGTTGTTCAATAATAAAATTATTCCTCAAAAGTACAACTTGCCTAATAATTAATTCTGCACTCCCTGTATATGAGCAACATTAGCATTCAGTTGGTTAGTTAATAGACAAAAGTCTCATAAATTTAAGCATAAAATGAAACGGCTATGTTCAGCAGCCAGTCGCTAACTGTCTGTGATTTAATGCTGGGTGGGTAGAGTGCAGTGTGTTTATTGAGTTGTTGCAGAAAACAGCTGTGTGGTGATGAGAGCACTGAGCGGGAACCGAAACAGTCGAGCCAAAATAACAATAAGCTGAAAAATGTGTCTCCAAGCTGAGAGGAAACACAGAGTCAGGTGGGAATCACCACTTGCTGATTACCAACAAATTAAATAACATAACAAATATGTCATTTGGCTGTTCTGCCCAAAGCTGTTACAGATGCTGCCGGGAAACGAAATCAGTAGTGTTGTGGATAAGGTCGGACAGATATATAACTTGGTTAGGGAACGATGAGATAAAAAAAATAGAATTCAAGTTTGGGGTCATGTATTTTGGACCTCTTTAATCGAGTGATTCTGTTGCTCTTGATAACTCAGCGTGAAACCACAGGTCCAAACAGCCTTGTTCTTGTAGCTGTGAACATCAGTGTAGCAAGAAAAGTGAAACTGGTCCATCTTTCAGGTTGGAGTCCTGCCAGTAGTTTAGTCAGATTATCTAAATGAGCAATTCGCAGCCCTAAAAAATATATTAATGTTAGAAATAGCACAACTCTGATTGACAACACGATGCAGCATTTCCTTTTTTCACAGTCTTATTGCTGCTTTCTGTTTTTATACTCATTTAGGTTGAATCTCCATTAATAGCTTTCATTTTAACACCTTACAGGCAACTCTTTGTTTTTATTTCCCTGCCAATGGCAGGAAATCTAAAGTACTTACATACAGAGGAGATCATGGTTGGCTCACTGACTCAAAGATGTCCTGATCCTGTGGCTGTAAAACAAGCCCAAGTCATGACCCCTCCACCACCGTGCTTTGACAGTTGATATGAAGTGTTGGTGTTGTTATCCTGCATTATGTGGATTATGACCAAACAGCAAGTCATGGTTGTCTAATTTTGCTTTCATAAACTTTAACTTTTACCATGGTAACTTAAGCACGTAGAGTCTGAGATGTACCTTTTGAGGTTTTTGACGTTTCTCTGAGA
This sequence comes from Pundamilia nyererei, assembly GCF_000239375.1. NCBI lineage: Eukaryota > Metazoa > Chordata > Actinopteri > Cichliformes > Cichlidae > Pundamilia > Pundamilia nyererei. The sequence goes on along the minus strand of NW_005187503.1, from coordinate 2,108,454 downwards.
GTTGCGTGGCCTGACTTCGGGGGGAATTTTCTGGGACAAGACTGTGGCGTTGTATTATTATTGTATTGTAACACATGCTGAATGGTCCCGATCAGCAAACTACCAAAACTTCTGCTTTTATAGAGGCAGACACATTTACTGATGATCAGTTAATCAAGTGGATTTGATCAGCTGCTACTTTCCTACTTACTATGGAAGCAGTAAGAGTGTGTGTCTGTACTCAGTCGTTCACAGAGCCCTGAATGGCACAGGAAATCAGTCTGAAAGTGCAGCAGCCTGCTGTCAGAGCTGGAGGTCAGGCGAAACATTTATGATTTTACCTTTAACCTGTCAATGCAGCCCCAGATCTCAACAGTTAAACTAGTAAATACAGACACGTTATGATCATAGTCGCTGGCTAAGTTGTGGTAAAAATAATTAAGCTGTATCACTTTCAGCTCGTCTAAAACTATTACTATCCACTAATGCGCCCTGAATGTAATAGAGCTAGGAGGTGTAAAAATCTGAATCTTGTATTCTTCACCTAATGAGATCCATATTTAGTTTGGTGTAATGAGGCTTCCTGGCCCAGTGTTACTTTCACATATTTTCAGGATTAAACAAAAATTCTCCCTCACAGCACACAATCTCCCTCTTGGGTATTATTTAGATTTTGGCCCAGCAGTGCAGATACTCCTTTCGGTTAATTATGTCTCTCTTAGTGGAGTCTATAATAATAATAAGGAAGCACCAGGTGTGTTTGTCGGTGCTGATGATCACAGATTCCTACGAAATGCTTGCACTGCACCTGGAAGCTCGGGATCATTAAAGGTCCCAATCAAGGCAATTTTGCTGAATTCTCCAGATCGATCGGGAATAAAATCCACTGTGTTCAACTAGCCAGAACCTGAAGCTTTACTACCCCGAGAGGTCTGTGCAGATCATTTGTTGGAGGCTGATTGATATCCTTTACAGCCAAAATAACGGTTACATCTAATTACTGGTGCTTGTTTTGTGCTGCGTGAGTCATGTTTATTACATCAGGACAATTTGGAAACTGCTGGGCTAGCAATCAAAGCACCCTGATGAAGACATGCAGCAAAACAGAGCTTATTAAAGCCTTGCTTTGTTTCGCTGCCCGTCTTAATTAACATTACACCAGTTTTTCAACATTTTTATCCGATTGTGTCTGTATAAAGCAATCCTTCACACTGAAATGACACCTTGCTGTAATATAGCTGTTTGCTGTACTGTTAAAAAAACCAAAACACATTCACTCTCTCATTCATACACCTGCTCTGGATAAATTCCCCGCTGTCACAGTGATGCTCCTGCCTAGATTTACCATCAATTCCTACTATCGATTACAAATGTTGCACCCAGGAACCCTGAAAGGATTGTGTTTATCCTATATAAATGTGCATCAAACAATTTGTGGAGCAAGTAGGGCATATAAATTGAACCCGCGTCCAGGCTCTTCCTTACTAATCACTGTATATATTCAGCAGATGTTTGATGACAAGGCTGGTTGTGTTGAGTACCCCCCAGTGGAGATGTCCTTGATCTGTATCCAATGTTGTTGGTGTGTATGTGTGTGTGTTTAAAGAGCTGCGTTCTCCCTCCTCTGTGAAACATACACACAAGATAACATCTGTGTTGGTATGCTGCACCCTTGTGGTGCTCAGCTGCTACATCTCTATAAGTCCAGATAAGGAGGCTGCCTGGTTCCAGGGGAGTGAGATTCAATCTGTGGCATTTCACTCGATAAAGGATCCCACTGCATTTGCCCAGATTTTACAGCCGTGTGGCGTGTGGCGGAGAAAACCATGGCACCTCGGAGGGCTCGCTCAGAGAAGTTAAATGTTTTAAATTGCTGTAAATACACATCAACAGTTTTCTCTGTTGAGCACTGAGATACTTCTGGATATTCAGAGGAAAGGTGGTAGGAAGGAAGGAAAGAAGGATGGAAGGACGCTGCATCTCCTGGGAGTTGAATCATGTGCATTAAGGTGCACACACACACACACACACACACACACACACACACACACACACACAATCCTAGCAAGTCAATTGTTCTCTATTAAGACATCCTTTGTCTTAGAGTGCTGGTCTTGTTGCCTTGATCTTGTAAAGACGTCTCAGGCAGCAGCTACTGTGCAGCGGCGGTATTGACAGTACAGGCGTCCTAGGAGTCGACAAGGACAGCAATTGATTGGGCCTAAATGAGAGTGAAGAGGAAGATTGATTGCCATCGATCCACTTCCTCCTCCAGCAGAATCCTCCATCTTTGATTATGACCACTTTACGTCCAATCAAGCGTATGGGAGCTGCGATGGTGGGGTGGGGTATGGGGATCCCATCGAGAGGTATTAGCTCCATTTGCGAAGGCTGTAATTATGAGAGGATGCGAGGGCCCAAGGTCAACACGCAGCAGGTGCCATCAGCCTGGTTTATAATGACAGGGCTTCCTCTTACTTCCCACTGCAATTTAGTCATATAGATAATAGGCTGTGGGGGAGATGGTGTATCCTGTGTATGTGTGTGTGTGTGTGTGTTCCTCGGAGGATACTTGGTGCATAATAAATGTTTCAGTAATGATGGCTTGAGGAGAGAGAAAAAGCTAGCTGTGATGAAACACAATCATTTGTGAAGCAGAGTGAAAGATAACTGCACTCTTTGATGATTTTTTTCCACATTTTTTTATTGAAAGCTTCATCAGAGAGAAAAAAACAACTCATAAAATCCAAATCCTAACATCCACAGATGTACAGATAATTTCTCCAAGTTCACACACACTGAGCAGCGTGTGACTGTGTCCTCCTCGGCGCTGAAATGAAGAAAAGTGGAAGAAAAAACCCAAAACAAACCAAAAAAAAAAGGAGAGAAAACTAATAATAAAAAAACAACACAAAATAAACCCCCAAAACAAATTAAAAACCGCTCTGCTGTCCTAATAAATAGTTCCTCTTTTTATCTGGTAAATGAGTCCCATGCCTAATGCACTCTCTGTGCCGGCTATCTTAACATATTCGGTTGGCCATTTCCTAGTGATCATTAGATTCGGGATTTCTCAGGGAGACGTTTGAACTCCACGAGGGCTGTGCTGGCTGGCTGAGTGGCTGAGCTCCTGGGGTTGTGTGGCCAATCGATCAGCCCTCATCAAAGGTGGACCGAAGCATCAATTAAAAAGCACAGGGCCTCACTCTTGCGGGGAGGGAGGGGGTTAGCTGGAGCAATTTTCCCACTGCATTATATGTTCGGATAGAGTGTGTGTGTGTGTGCGTAAGTGTGTGGTTGTGCTGGTCTGTGATGACTTATTGAGCCACAGCTCTCCTTTACACTCGGTCTGTGAGAGTAACTCTGAACTACTGTTTTCCTAACACACGACAATCAATGAGCAATGGCTGCGACTCCGTTCACGACGAATGAATCCACAAGAGCCTCGTGAAAACTGAGCGTGACGTGTAATACATCTAATGAGTTTATTCCTTTGACAGTGCGGAAGCCACACTACATAAATGATTTTCTGGGGCAGATTTAAGGAAGGCGGCAGTGATTGTGAGTAATGGTGAGAAAGGGACGGATTGGGTTTAAAAAGAAAAAGTCCTCCTTAAAGGCAGTGAAATAAGCACCTCGCCATGAAAGACTTACACCGGAGAAAACCGGGATGTAGGTAACATCTCAAGATCTGCACTTCATTAGGTATCTCAAGCTCACAGAGGATCAGAGTCATCTTGTAGAGAGTGTGTGAACAGAAATCACACACTCTCTTTTTTTTCCCCCCCACACTTTGCTCTGAACGCACAGTATTTTTTCATCTTCCTGCATCAAACAGAAGTTGGAAGAAAATGCTGAGCATCGGATTCGGGTTTCTTTAAGGGTTTCAGATGTGTGAGTTTTAGATATGAGACAGAGGAATGTCTAAACACAAATTTAAGTTGTTCACATCATGATTGCAGAAACTTTACGACAACTTTTGTGGCAAACTCGCAGCAACTGGTTATCCTCCTGACAGCTGAGTAGGGAAAAAAGAGGTGTAAAGAGCACCAGTAGGGCCCATAATCTGAAAAACAAGCCAGCATGGATATTACCCCTACAAACTGCTGTCCCTCCTCAGTGAGCAGGCATCACATTGGACTACAGTCCAGGGGCCTGTTTCACTAAAGCGATTTGTGAGAACCCAGATGGTAGGATTTGCAAATTATTGTTGCTTGCAAATTTTGATTCCAGCAGGACTCTCACATGCTCGTGCACCGAAATAGCAGAGAAGGGAAAATGACATTGTCAAAACTTCTCTCAACAATGGACAATGCCTCCTTTTCTGGTCATAAGAGATCCCTCTTTCCTTCCATGTACTTTCTCATGATTAAATTTATTAAATATCTCAAAAGTAACACCCATTTTGCGCCATTTATCTGGGTCCAGGTCACGGGCGGCAGCAGTCTAAGCAGAGAGGCCCAGACCTCCCTCTCTGAAGCCACGTCCCTCGGCTCTTCTGGTGGAGCATGCATTCCCAAGCTAACCGATGCACATATTCCCCTCCAGTGCATCCTGGGCCTGCACCAGGGTCTCCACCCAGTGGCATCCCAATTCCCATGAGGCATCCTAATCAGATCAACTACTCCAGATGGATTCTTTTGAGATTATGGTGTCTTGTTCCAAATGGACGCCGGCACTTTAAAGCAGCCGTAACAGCGATGAACAGATTTCCGTCTAAAAGCTGAAAAGGACATACGGTGGCTACTGTGAATTTGAAGAAGAGGAAAGTCAAGTGTGACAGCGAGGTACCGCACATCACACAGAAAACTTAAAATGATGAGTGGCTGTGTACAAAAAGGGAGGGAGGTGTGGGTGTGATGGACAAAGAAGGGGTGAGAATGTGCTCCTAATTAGCACCGGGGGGGGGGGGGGGGTGTCCGCATCGGTCACCTCCTACAGTCCTGTACGGGGAACACACCGCTGCATCGCGACAAAGAAACTTGAGGCTAGGGCCACTTTCTGCCTGGCAACAGGAGCTAACGATCACCCCCTCTTTTTCTTTTTACGCACCCACTTTCTTTCTGGGTATGGCTGGCTTCTGGTTTGTGCTGACACACGGGCTGAATGGGAGCAGTTTCTGCTCCTGCCTCCTTAAAATTGCAGGCATGCCCTCTGTAAACTTCGGAGAAGGTATTCGTATTCTGAAAAGGTACATTATGCCATTGTGCTATTAAGAAAAAGCCATTTCTGTTTGTTGGGTAATCTTTCAGATCTATGTGAAATATTGGTACTGTGCACTAGTAGCAAACACCTGCCTTAACATCTTTTTCTTTCTTGAATTTCCATTAGCAAAATAGAACTGATATCCTTTTGTTGTGCATTTTTCCCCCCATAATCTCTTGGCTATTTGTAATCCCATTTCCCATAATGCCATTACTATTGAATCTCAGGCCATTTGTAGGACGCTCTGCTCTCTGATGTGCAACTCCTGCATTATGAGTCCTATTAAGCTTCAAAATGTCTCCTGTACTCTATAAAACAGCAGCTGTAAAAGTCTAGAGAACTCGGTTTTAGCTATGCTGTACTCATAACCTTGCTAAAGGTTGAAACACTAACACAAACAACTCTTCACATATACACCAGACACACAAAAACACACACTAGCTTAAAACTGGTAAAGTGTAGCAGCTCTGTTGTTTTGTCAGGACACTTAAAAACGAACAGTTGTGAACAGATGAGCAGCGTTGGCACGACGAGGGAACCCTAAAGCCCAACAGTGACTTGTTAGCAGTTGGAGGTGGAAGGGACTTGTTCCACGGGAGATAAGAGCAGATCGTAGCCTGAAGGCGAGCGAAAGCAGATGCTGAGTGGTAGATCAGATGAAAGGAAAGGCCCAATGTGTTGATGTGACTGGATAACAGTCAATGAGGGACAGCTCGAGTGACACGTCTGGCTTCTGATGTCCGTCGGCGGATGGAAGACAGGAATCTTCAGAGGGTGTTCGCGGTGCGACTGAGGGAAAATAAAAATATGGCTTTTACAGTGTAGTTCACTTCGGGAACAATTTTTTTTGTGTCATCGAGTGGACAGGAGGCCGGTTAAGATCGAGCTGGCGGCCAAGTGATCAACAGTGGCCGGCTCACCACAGAAAATCACCGATCGCAATGAAAGGCAGAAGCCCAAGACAGCTTCATCTTTAGCACCATAGAGTAGCGTTTCCTCAGCACAGCTTCTTTAACAAGCTCTTCCATGTGCTTTGCTTTATTAACAATTACACAGATGATTTGGAATTATTTGGAAGCTTTGTTAAAAAGGCACTCAATGTACAGTTTGATTGTTGCTTACGAAAAAAAAGGAAAACGAGAAATCACTGCGAATGATGACATACCGCAGTTCACTTTGCAACGTGCACACTGCCAGGAGCACAGGATTTGAATGAGTCACATGAACTGCGAGTGCTCAATTGCAATTGTCACCAAACAAAAAGCTCCCTCTCTCTCCGCAAGAAAGGGGTCTTTTGAGGGACACTGGAGTGGATCCTATTGCCCCGGAGGGAGACAAATTGGGCCCGTCAAGCCTCATTGCGAGAGTGACTGAAATTGGTTTGTGGTTCTGCTTCTGCACCATCCAATAAAGAGAAGAAACCTCAGAGAGAGAGTGAGAGAGAGATAGCGTGAGAGACGGGGGTGGCGGTGTTGGTGGAAGAGGGAGAGGATGACAGCGAGGGGAAAATGAGAGCAAAGGAGGGTGGCTTGACCATGGCACATTACTGTTGCAAGCGAAGCCGTGGTTCTTTTTAGTGCTGCGGCACCACAGCCGGGGCCGAGCAGGGGAGGCCACGGGTGAGCAGAACACAGACGCACACAGCGTTCCTGACACACAGGCTTTCTGTAATACGGGCAGAAATGACCCACAGGCAATTTCTCTGGGGACAATCCACAGAGATGAAGTCACTGAAAAAAACCTCATGTGGCTCAGGGATGGAAAGACCGGGTCAGACGAGACGGGGTTGTTTGTGCAACAAATTGGGACAACTAGGGGTGTAACTGACACTCAGTGGCGAGGTTGAGGAAGAAGCTGCCATCGACATCCTGTTATGGCTGGTGGGAAGCCTAGTTACTTCCCACAGGTGTGCTGACCTTCTACAAATGATCAGGAGGGATGTTCAAGACAAGCAGTCCTCTTCTTGCTTTTAAACTCCTTACCTCCATGCTTTGTTAGCGTCACAGTGATGGCAGGCGGTAGTGACAGCGGGCTTACTACACAAATAATACAAAAGCAAAGTGAATGGTTACTACATGTCCACAAAGTAAAATGTGGCTCAGAGGAATATTTCTCCATCATTGTTCTTCTGCATGTCCAATTCAGGGCCGCGGTGGGGAGGGGCTATTCCCCGCTGTCACAGGATGAGAGGCGTGGACGTTGCAAGACTAAAGGTGTTATTTTTGTATAAAACAAATGAGATACAACAAGTGGTGCTGCAAGGTTTTCTGCTCCACGTACTGTTCAAGGCTAAGCCAAACTGCTGGGTGCTGACTAATCCAGCAAGATTATAAACTTCTAAAGAAAAAAAATTGCGATAATTTTCCCAAAATGTCAAACTACTCAGTTAGGCTGCTGTAAACACAAGGAGAGTGCCATTAAGTGCCGTAAAGTTTATGCAATCATTACAAAAGACTTCAGTTTTGTTCCTTTTGGGGAGCAATTTATGCACAATATGCAGCAAAGGTGACTCTGGTGTTTTGAGCACATAAATATATTAAAAAGCGATCCACCTATGACATACTGATTAAACATGAGGTCAAACAGCAGCGGGGGGGGCTTCCTGCTGAAGCTTAGTACACTGACAAATGGCTGAGATAGTTATGGTTGAATTAAACAGATAAACAGAATGAAATTAGCTGGAAGCGATGCGTCGCGTCAACGACCACTTAGCAGATGATTCCTAAAGTTTTCCCTGCAGGATTTGAGAGAGAGAGAGACAGAGGTGGGATGCACACACAGTGTGTGAAAGCATTACAGAAGACGACGAGATGAGACACACACAAGAGAAATTAAAAGACGGAAAGAGGACTTTTGATAAAACTGCCACGCGATTCAACACTGTCGGGTGTGTGTGTCTGAGACGGCGTATGAGCGTTATCGATATGCGTGCGCGTGAGCGTGCGCGACAGCTCGGACAACTGTGAAAAGTGTTCTTAAACCCGGTTAAGAAGGATAGCAAGGACTGGTCCGGCCATTAAGGTACAAAACAAAACCAAAAAAAAAAGAAAAAGAAAAAATTATGAAAAAAAAAAGCAGAAAAAAACCCGACAACAACAGCAACAACAACATCAACATCAACATTAACATCATCATCAACAACAACATCAACAACAACAAAATCAAACTGAAAAATGAAAAGGAAAACAAAACAAAAGGAAACAATAAAAGAAAAACTAAACTCTGGTTCAGAGTGTCTCTTCATCTTTGGTATAAAAATGGCCATCCATGGGCTGCATTTGATCCACAACTAGGAAAGACTACAGAAATTGTCAACAATTTCTTTCTATTGCTTTTGCACTGATTGGTTTAAACCATAAGCTCCTACTGAATCTAACGTTGTTGTTTTTTTTGTTTTACTGCCAGAATTTTCTCTGTAGTTTTTTGTTTTCCTCCTGCTCATTTTATTTATTTTTTTTCCTCCTTTTTTGTGAGTTTTTTTTTTTTGCAGTGTGACAAGCAAAGCGGGCTAAAAACATCTTTAAAGCTCATAAAAAAGGTAAAATGTGGCAGATAAAAAGCACTAATGTCATCGACAGCAACGTTGCCATGTAAAATAATAATGACGATAAAAAACAAGTTCAGCATTTGCAGCAGACTGCATCCTGCAGGACTGCAGCATGTTTTCTTATGTTTACTTTTTCTTTTTTTTCCTCACTGTGAAAAATCTCTTCAAAGCTTCGCACCCACCCGCCCGACCACCCGCCCACCCAGAGTCTCCCACCCCCACGACAGACATTTGTTTACTTCTGACACTTAGTTACCTCTGACATAATAATTATCAAAGTTTTCTTCTAATGAAGAAAAGAAAAAAAAGCTCTTCTCTATTAAATCTGTACAGCTTATGTGATAGATTCTTTTTTTTTCCTCTTTAGAACAATTCATCTACTGTCTTGTACCCTCCAAGTGGTCCAAGAGACTGTTTTTGTTAGCTTTTTTTTTTTTTTCCTCCCAACATGACGTCAGACTTAATCTCTGTAAAAAGTTTCTGGCGCCCTTCAAATTAAGGCCATGAAGATTCAAGAAAGAAAGGAGAAAAAAAACATCTTGTTTTTCGAATATATCTAGAAAACTAAGATTTAACACTAGAACATAAAAAGACAGAAAAGAAACTGTAGCTTAATATCTGAGGAAGACAATCTCTGTGTGTATCTCAAACTTGACTCCCCTTTTCTAATTACAAAATAAACTTCATCACCTACCTGCGCATTCAACCTTTTTTTTTTTTTCTTCGAATTTTCAATTTTATTCTTTTTTTGTAGTTTTTCTTTGTTTTGTTTCAATTCGTTGAGAATTTTCTTTGAGAAACTTTTCAAGCTTCAGCCCAGCCCCTTCAGGCAGGTTCCCAGACTAAACAAATTCACTTCTTTGCACTGTGCCCAGCAATTTTCCCCATCCCCTTCCTCTGCAATCTTTGCCTCCTTCTTGATATTTTTTTCCTTGTAGGCCAGGTAGGAAATGAAAAAAGTGTCTCTTTTTTTTTGGTGCCTGGGCAATCTGGAAGCAATCTCTTTTCTTCTCTCTTTCTCCTCACATTCACAGTGCAGCCACCTTCTGTCTCAAGGCAACGCTGTCACAGGAACATTCGCCTAGGCCGTTGCTATCTGATGAAAGAGGAGAAAACAGAAATACAGAGAGAAAGAGAGAGCGTGAGTGCGTCTGCAATCAAAGCACAATTTTACAAACGCAGCGAAGCAATAGAGCCGACGGCTGACAGCTCAGTCAGAATGCTGGAGCAAAATGATACGTGTTAAAGAGTTATGATCGGGTCAGAAAGCAAAAAAGTGACAACGGCAGCCAGGAATAATCTGAATCATTATGTAATGCTACTACATTTCATAGTACTTTGCTTTTTTGATTTCTTTTTAAGGTCTCTATTAAGCCTCTGCTTCACAAAAACCTTCGTCAAACAGAAAAACCTCACAAACTTCACTGCTTTTGTTATCACAAACACCCGAGGGAGACTATCTACTAAAAACAAATTGTAAAAAAACAAAAAAAACAAAACTGAGAAATTGTACCGGATTATAAAACCCAAAATGATCGTTTACTTCCAGCCTATTTAAAAAGGACAACAAAAACTAAAAAACAAAACAAACAAAAAAACAACAACTATCAGTTGCTTAATATTGTTTTAAGCCAATAAAGTTAATATTTAAATGGTGTGAGGAATAAAACATTTTAGTTTTTATGTTGTGTGTTCTGTTTGATTATGATATACACTTATTAAGTCAAGACAAATAGTGTCAGTTAATAAAACCCAAGTACCGTAGTATCCATTACTCCATTAGGCAGTCTGAATTGACATAAGGCAGTCGGTGTTATTTAACTAGCATTATTATTCATTGCTTTATCTTGGACAAAAAACTTTAGACACTTTATATTTTAAAATTAGCAGGGCATCACTCTGCACATTACCAGCTGATAGTCACTAACACAGCTTTGTGCTACAGCATTAAGTTAAATATAATCGTAATAGCAGAAATGTAAACAAATATAAATCCGCTGACTAAGACAGATCATTAATCTTCATCATTTTCCTCTCCTTCCCAAACATGTCCGGATGCTACAATATTAAAGGCCAAGCATATCCTCCACAGACGTACACGAGATAAATAAGTAGACGATATAAATGGTGATTACCTAATCTGCATGATGGTTAATTAAAATAATCAGTTTCATTAACTCAAAATGGGTGAAAATGTCATTTAAAGTATTTAATCAGCTTTAATTACTTTGAGCATTTGGGTTTATGTGCTGGATCAATACACACTCACTGGCCACTTTGTTAGGTACACCTGTTCATCTGCTTGTTAATGGAAATATCAGCCAATCGCATGGCAGCAGTTCATTGCATTTAGGCACTGAATTGCCTAAAGGGCTTACGAGAATGATCCAAAGTGGAGAAAATATCCAGTGAGCAGCAGTTCTCTGGGTGAAAGCGCCTTGTTGATGCCAGAGGTCAGAGTTGAACAGCCAGACTGCATGGAGCTGATAGGAAGGCAACAGCAACTCAAATAAATGATTGTTACAACCAAGGTATGCAAGAGGAGCGTCTGTTACACCTGTTAACTAACAACAGGAAACTGAGGCGACTGTTTGCACAGGCTGGCCAAAATCAGACAAGAGAAGATTGGAAAAATGTTTCCTGGTACAACAACAAGAAATAAGGAATCCATCATGTCTGTATCAGTGGCTCAGGCTACTGGTGGTGTAATGGTGTGGGGGATCCTTATTGTTTGGAACTAATGAAGTGGCTGGTGTATATATATATA
>NW_005187503.1:2095676-2096919 GCF_000239375.1 Pundamilia nyererei | reverse complement strand
TATATATACACATAGTCATATATATTGCCGTTTCAAAAGCTTGAATTTTAAAAATAAGATTATATATTAAGAAAAAAATTAATGAAGAGAGATTTTGATGCATACAAAAGGTTAGCAGAAACTGTCTCCTGCTGGACGTACTTGGACTGGTATGAGTAAGCAGGAACATGGTCAGTAGCACTGTCCACCTGGATCTGTTGCTGCTGGCCAGCCACGTCCTGTGATGAAGGAGCCACTGTCTGGGGTGAAGCGTCTGTCACCACTCCCTGGACACACACACAGACACAGGTGGAAACATGTAAGCTTGGAAGAAGACAAGTATGCGGCTGTATCTAGTAAACTTCTCCTTCTGTCTACTCTGTGTTTACATTTGTGGTGTCGTATGCCTGTCTGTCTTGGAAAAGGGACAATTCTTCTGTTGCTTTTCTGCTGCTTATGAGGTTTGTCTTATTTGTTTTCTGTAAAAGGATTTTTTGGTGCAGTTTCATCACAGAAATCAAGAGTCTAAGGATAGAGAATATCTTTCCCGCAGACGTAATACAGACAATTTGATTTGACTTGACATAAAAGTATACCAAAGAGCATTTTTTTGTTTATTCACTTCTCAAACTGACAGACCCTATGGCAGCTCCATCCACTCTAAACACATAACTTCATTTAAAGCAAAGAGTTCTTCCATCCGAAGAAGCCAATATACGTTGAGAAGAATTACACACGCTGTAGAAGTGCGGCCGACGTTTGCTTCGTGCACTACAACAAAAAAATAAAATGAGCATTTTTATTCTAAGAAGAGCAATACCGAGGAGGCTAAACAATAAAAAAGATGCACAGTCTGTGCGTGAGATCATGCCATTAATGAAACATACTTTATATTTTTTGCTGAATTTTAAGTCTAAGGTAGAAACTTTTTTAAGGATGGCTACGTACAATCAATTCATCACAACAGCCTCTTAGCCTTTTTACGTGTCGAGCAATACAGATAGCCACCATCACTGAGTCATCTCAATCACCTTTAACAAGCTCTCAAGGATACTGCGTCCTGTCCATACATCAGCCCTCCAGACACTGGCTGATACAGTGATATACACCCCGCTGCTGACGCTGGCACTGAGAGGACAATTGTGAGGATGAAATAGGCAAGAGGTGCCGTGGGCTACGCTACAACTACATCTCTTTCCTCCGCCTCGCTCCTTCATGACGAAGACTGCAACTTTCTGACGGGGGTGGGATGTGGGAGGGGGTG
>NW_005187503.1:2074391-2095656 GCF_000239375.1 Pundamilia nyererei | reverse complement strand
CCTAATGGCTCTGTCAGTGAAAACTGTCATTGTCCGTTGCCGGTGGGCTAGCCAGAGCTCCGTGGCTGACGGATGTGTGCATGTTCCAGCTACCTACCAGCTTAAACCGGCTGTAGGGGAAGAGGTGGGGTGGAGAGAGAGAGACAGCACCGCCGGCACTGTGTCTCACTTCAGCTCCTGTCATCTGATACACGACTGATAGTCCATCTGAGTACGACCGCACTGTCAGCCGCCAGACAGCTGGCCCGCTCTCCTTGCTGGCCTGCCTGCCTGCCTGCCTGCCTACCCACCCGCTCTCCACGTTCATCATTTCTCAGCCTGGACTGCCCGAACCTGCCAGGAGCTCAGACAGCCGCCGAGGAAGTGAGAAAGTCTACACTGCACTTCAAATGTCTTTCCCAAATACTATAAAACTTCTGACTCATCTTGCTTTGCTTGCAGTTTTTGATCCTTGTTATGTGCTGCTGGTACGAAGCCATTTGTTTAGAGAGAATAAAAGCAATTTGCGCCATGCTTCAAATGTAATTTGTCAATTTAATGACTGTTTAAGTCTACTGATGTGGCGAGCAGGCTTAGAAATGGCGAAGGGAGTGCTTGTGGGTGGAAGTGAGTAGGCTGTTAGTACTAATGATGTCCTCCTATGCGTAAACGTCGACAGATTTTTAATACTTGACGAGTAGCGTTCGCATGCATGCGGGTCTTACTTCGACAGGGACAGCGGTTGGAGGCACAGGAGTGTACTGGGGAATGTAGGTCCCTTGCATAGGCGCCGCGGCGGCTGCAGCAGTCATGTACTGAAACAGAAACAAAAGACACACACGCATCAAAATCCTGTCATGTGGTAATTCTTACAACACACATCGGAACCACAAATTCCATTATAACATTAATCAATACATGCTTTTCACATAAAAAAGCCCTATGTCTATCATAATTCCCTGGAAGACTCATTCAGTGTAATTACTCCCATAACTATTAGGGTGGCAGATTGCTGTGCCCTCAGCATCCTTTGGGGGGCGCTAAAAGAATATGTGTATATATTGAGCAGAGCAGAGCAGATCAGAAGACTACATAAGGAGAAGGAGAAAGAGGAGAAAGAAGAGATGCCCTGCTGTCCCACCAAGACTTCAGAGGCAAGCAAATGCACTGGGCCACAGCTGAGAAGATAAAAAAACGACAGGGATGAGGAGAGAGAGGGAGAGGAAAGAAAAAGCAGGTGGTCTGCTGCCTGTGGCCTATATTCTTTTAGTCATGCATGCCCTGGCTTTTAACAGGGTGCTAGCTTGCTCCAAGATGGCCATTTTACAGGCGTGACACAGGTTTCGTTACATGACAGCCAGAGGGGGCTTTCACATGCAATATGAATGAAGACACGGCACTTTGTGCAAAGCCTTTTCTGTAACTTGCTGTGAATGCTTTGTGTGGCGGTGGTAATGTTGAACACACACACACACACACACACACACACATCAGTGTGAGCCTGATTTACTAGTGTGCGTGCTTGTTTTTAATTAGCACATGCCTGTGCATAAAAGATGACTTATCACTATTTGCCCGTCCAACTGTGAATGTGCAAGTTCTCCTGTGTACAGCTGTGTGTGGGATACATACGTGTGTGTGTGTCTGTGTTTGAGAAAGACAGACAAAGACAAAGAGGCTTGGAACGATAATGCTGCAGTACAGCGCCAACGGATGTGATCCCAGATAAAAGCCACCAGGCTGCCTCTCCCCCTGGCCTCATCTTCCTGCTGCTTTTCCGGACCAAGCGAAAAGGGAAGTACAATCCCTTTCTTTCTATTTTATTTTTCCCTTTGCCTCTTAGTCCCACCTGCAAGTGCTAAAAAGCGTGGCGGCAGAATGCAGTACGAGTCGGTAATGGAGGGGCTGCGCCGGGCTGCGAAGCCTTTCTTGGCCGCGGGCCCGGCGGTGCTGGTGAAGTGTCATTACCGGCAGCGTTGCTAATGGATCGGGTACGGCTCCACCGCTCACCGCTAATGAGAGCAGCTAAAGGCCATGGACATGGGTGATTAACTCCCCCACCGTTGCTACGCGCGGCCAGGAGGATGCCCTGGGATGGATGTTAGTGTGGCGTTCGTAGGCGAGCGTGGCTGTGTGGGTCCGGGCAGGGGAATTTAAGGTTATCACACCTTCAGAGCTGTCACACTCAGGATGGGGTGAGGTGGCATATCCAGACTTCCTGACACATTACCACATTACCTCTCCGTGTCGTCCCTTCTTTCCTCTCACCTTCCTGTCACTCTCTCTCTTTCTTGCTCGCTCTCTTTCAACCTGCTAGCGTCTAAAAAGGCCTATCAGATTGTTGAAGTGACCTTCTCCCTGGTGGATCAAAACCATGCATACCAATTTTCCTCGGGACTTTAGGTCTTCGCCTCTCCACCCTATTAACTTATTCAGCCAACTCACCTGTGAGGGCTGCATGAAAGCAAATGAAGGAAAGTAGGAGATAATTAGCAATATCAAAATCTCCCTGTCATAGGGAGAATGTCCATTTGAAAGGTTATATTTCTCTGCAGGACTGCAAAAGGAATTTAAATTAGATTTAACAAGAAAATTTAATAAGATAAGATTTTTTTCTTTTACCATAACCATTAGTTAACCTATTTAATGTGGCAGGTTGAGCAAGGCATATTTCTCCAGTCGCTGCTGCGGCAAGTCAGGGGGATGTCAAGCGCGGCTACAGATAATCGAGTTGCTATAGTGATAAAGATGATTTTTGTCCAATTTCAACACTTTTAATACTTTGCTGTCCATAGTCAGGGGACAGGTTTGGGTAATATAAAGCATCCCTAATTGGCCATAAATGGTGTTTCACTCTCCAAGTCACACATATACGTCAATACACATGCACACACACACAGCAGCGCCAGAAGCAGATGGCGTGTGCGTATGTTTGATGAACAGGAGGCCTGAATAGCTCCTTAACGAGAATGGTGTGAGTAGACTCCTTAAGTCTCTTCTCTACCATCACTCTCCATGACATACACCTATAACTACGGTATAAATTCAGACCGCAATGCAGCAACACCAGGATGAAAATCCATAGCATAGACACAGCCGCGCTGGTTCAGCGGTGGTTTGGGCCTCTGCACCACAATGATGTGTAAAGACACTTTAAGTTTGGTGGGTACGAGGATTTCTCAGCTTTGGTGGAATGTGGCACAACACATTAGCATTTCCAAATGTTCACATAAATCTTCTGCCTCTTGGCCTGCCACTCAAGCTCCGCATCTATCCATCCTCTGTGCGTTGACGCTCTCTTTTTCAGTTGTATCGTCTGCAAGGTGAGGGATAATAGCGGGTCAAGGCTAGAACATCCAGCTACTCAGTGTATGTTATTAATGGCCATGCGGCGTGGGGGAAGGGCTCTGATGATTACTGATCTAAAAATCGCAGTGAAGTTCTATTGGAAATGCACATCAATAGTTGTGAATTACAGTGCTGTCCCACTTCACTGTGACAAGCTCTTCATATCCTCATCCCAAGGGTTTGTTAAGACTGCCTGCAGAGATTAATGCCAGTAAAATCAGTCACTTTTATGGTAGAAAGCTTTTATTTACGACTTACTCTCCCTCACCAGGATATTGTTTAAACTTTTTGACCACCGGTGCCATCAGTGTTTCCCACAGAATTACACTGCTTTATAAGGAGACGGGGGCATATACTCGTACATATATGCGCGCGAGTATGAAAGAAGAAGCTGTTGCCGTGGGTTCCGGTTGGAGTGGCCCTTCAGCTCACAGCAGGTATGAAGACTACCGTCGCCAGCTGCAGTTCAAAATGTGGAGCTGGAGTCTGTCCGACTGCAGATTCTTGCAGCTGATTGACATTGAGGACCACTCAACCTGCTTGCTTCCTATGAGCCAGACTTTCTTGTTATTTAAAGTGGTTTTGAGAAACAGGCTTTCTGAAGGTCTTTCAAAGTTATTCTTTGAACATTGGCTGCTTTTTCTCTCATTTTCAGTCCAGTCCTTTTTTCTTCAGAGAAGCATTTTCTTTATTTCTTAAGCTACTTGGCACTAACCTTTTAATCATTCAAGCATAAAAAGGCTTGAATGACTTGTGAACCAGTGTTGTGTCTGCACATAGACAACTTTGCAAGAGAACCAGTTTGCTCCAATTTATTTAGTTGAATTTTTGAAAAATGTCCAATTAACATAGTTTGACAGCATAAAGTTGTATTTTTGCACCAAAAAGGTGATTCACAAAGAGCTATTGACGCAACATTTGGCATATCTCGGCATTCTGTGTAGTGTTTCCTTAAAAACGTGAGGAAACTAGACAGGGAGGACAAAATAAATGGTAGGCCTACAAACTATCTATAGCAGATGAACAGTATCTGAAGGCCAGGACACAGAGAGATGCATCTGGCCTTTCACTTGTCTGGAAAACAGGGAGAAAAGGCCAAGCTATGAACTGAACTGGACTGAAAATCAGTGAGTACAGGAAATATTTGGTTCAAATCGCTACCAATATGGTGGAGGTCAGGAGAGAAGTGCAACAGGTGAATCTTGTCAAAATTGATGGAATTATAAACACAGGAAAGTGCCATTAGGAAAGAGTCTGATTGGCAGTGGCTTCATTTTTCATCATGACAATGATCAAGAAGGCTGGAAAACTATTCCTGAAGACTATTTAAAGGAATTAAAAGAAGGCTTGTCTAAGAGAGTTCAGACTGTGTTGAAGAATAAAGGTGATCATACCAAATACTGACTTCTTAAAATTGCACAAGCCCTGGTTTTGCCTCATATGACGTATTACTTTATATATTTCCATGTTTCATCAAATCGCAACACCTATTTCCTGTTTTCGTAGCAAAATATAAAAGAAATGAGGGGAGGTCACTGATTCCCGATCCAGCCTTTAGATTCAGGATCAGACCAACATCACAGCTCCAAATATTTCAAAAGAATGTAAACCTGGACTAAGACAAAATAAAGATAGTTCAAGAGTGTTGCATTAAAAATAATCATCCCAGTCTCGCAAAGACCAAAGAGCTCGGTGGTAGGGGGAATCAGCAGGGTGTCAACATGTGTTACAGTCCGAAGTCGAAGAGGAAGAAGAAAGTGCATGCTCGTCAACTTTACCCATGCAGGGAAAGCTTACGAGCATGCACACGCACAGATGTATGTAGAAAAAAGCAAAAACACGAGGGAAGCTGTCCAGATAATAAAGGAAAACACTTCATACAAATCTGTCTTCCTGTGACACAGATGCTGTCAATCACGGCTGTCACCATGACAACAGAGTTCTTCATGCCATGACAGAAAGAGGATGGAGAACACTGAGGGAAGGTCACCTCCTGTCATGTCAAACAATATGTCGTTCGCACAAACGTAGATGCTGACAGCCATGCAATCACACACAGACACAAATATCAAAAGGACGAACAGAGCGCACGCACATGTGCACATGCACGTGCACAGCGACTAACAGGGACACGAGGCATGACAGATAGACTCCTGTTAAGTGGTGAGACCTCGAAGACGGTAAATAAATCAGCAACAGAGCAATATGCACCAAACAAGGTAAAATAAATCAGCGTGAAGCATGGATGGCATGTTTATGTGTGCCATCCATAAACAGTGCGCCTGAGGTTCTTTAGCATTCTGTAATCAAGTCGTTCAAGTCAGACAGACACCAAGCTGAACTGGATGAGTTCAAAACAGAACATTTTCTGATGAAGCAGCTAAATTCCAAAGCAGTGACCATTAGGAGGCAACGATCCATCCTCATTCGTTATGAGGCGAGGTTTTTCCTTGCCGCTCCTTTTTAAAGCCTCACCCTGCAAGCTGATCTGCGCTGCAAAATAACACGGCATTCTCGGAAAGCTACGGTCACCACACCAGTGTGACAGCTTGGGCGGACTGAGAACATTTGGTTCTTTTCTTGGAGAGAAAAAGGAAGCCACAGCCATACACAAACAGCCGCAGCGAGGCCTGGAACAGCCAAGAGTATTCTGAGGTGTGGCTCTACTTCAGCAGCCAGAAGCATGATAAGTTGTTGACTCTGGAGACGGTGCTTACTGCAGGTGCTCTTCTGCGGTGAAGGCTAAGTCACGTGACCAGTAGGGGCATTCAAAATAACCTCACCGCTTCTGTGTGTACACTTGAGGAATGTGCTCAAAGAGTATGTGGTGTCAAGTCCAGTTAAATACATGAATAGTTACAGATCCTTGTTCCTAACCCCTTCTTTTTAACAGGCTTTCCCAATCATGAAAGGGATTTTACATCTGGCGTAGGAAACGCGTCTCAATTCCCCAAGATGATCAAGTGTGGCATGGCGTGCATGTTAGTTCAGCCGTAGAGAGGTTAGGCTACACAGCACATTGCCTCAGGAAAGCTAAGTACGCATAAAGGGGAGAGGTAGAAAGGGTAAACCCGAAATGAAAAAAGCAGACAGAGAGCTTTAACCCACTTTCTCCTATAATACAACCCATCAAACATCAGAAGCCATCATCATAGATTAGCCTGTCTCTAATCCTGGCTGTTAGCACAGCTGGGGCAGATTAGGGAGGGGGCATTCCTGACAGAGCCAACATGGCGTCACAGTCGCTGACAGCTCACCTGGAAACACATGGATAACTGTACAATGCAGCACTGTTTCAATCATACACACCCAAACACACACACAGAGATCAAACGTAGTTCTGGAGCAAAGCTGTCTGCCTGCCCGCCTGCCTGCGGGCAGCAGGGTTAGGGCAGGAAGTCAGGCTTCAGAACCGTGTGACACCTCTAAGTCGACTTGATCCTGAAACAGGTGGGGAGTTCATGGTTTAGGGGCCAGCAACTGTAAGTGAGTGTGTGGAAAACTGATGGAGCGATAGATTTTCTGTGCGATTTAGAGAGCGAGGAGAGACAGAAAAGTGTGAGAAAGAAACAGAAATTAGGGGGTGAAAGTGAAAAAGGTGGAGAAGCGAGAGGCCTGTCACACTGTTGAGCTTCACAGGAAGTCTGTTTAATGTGGAAGATCAGGAAGGAAATACGCTCTCTCAATATGTGGCTGTGAACGCATGCTGTGTAAAACAAATGATATGGCAGCTCCGTGGCTGAGCACATGTGGCGACAGCCTAAGAAGGTTTGGCTTCTTTGAAAGGAAATGTAAAACCCATCTCTTACTCAGTGTTTCTAAACTAAACGAACAATGTTCTCTGAGATGAAAAGCCTCCAACTCGGTCATACCGACCTATAGCACCCCTCACAACAACTTGAACATTTCTTATTCATCTCTCAAGACTAGACGCAGATTTTTTTTTAGATATTTTCCAACTGTATACTGGAATAGAGGAAACAAATAACAGAAAACAACCGACCACGTATATTTAAAGTGCACCCTTCTATGAATCGATTTGATTTCATTTTGGAGCAGACTACATGTCATCTACCCTGCAGACACCCCGGGATACTCCACTAGAAACCGGAATGTATTGCTGGGGAAAGAAAGACACCTGGATTACACTGCTTACCCACCGTGACCGGACTTCGGATAAGCAGAGGAAAATTTGCTTGTGCTTGCTGTTACTGTCGAGTGTAGGCATTTCTTAGAGTTAAGTGACTTCCAGTAAACATGTAAAATATGCACTGAGGACGACACTCTGGCAAGCTATGAATGGAGCTTTCTAACACTGTAAAAAGATGAAAACAAGTTTTAACCCAAACCATGATCTCTTGTTTATTCTGTCTGAAAAGATCTGAAAATCAAACCAGACTCAGAGACTTGGAAATCCTTTTGCCAGAGCTACAGATCACAGCTCGAAATTATTAAAATGAATGTTGAAATGTTATTATGTATTGTTGTTATGGTGCCTGGTAGCACAGCTTATGTAATACAGAGTACAAATTGTAAATCAGGCCATTAGAATTTAGATGGTTGCTGGTTGTACTTTAAGGACTTGTGTGCACTGTTTTTTATGTTTTACATATATCTCTGTGTAAGTCGCCATAGTGTAGTCACAAGGGTTTTGTTATTGAAGAATAGCTGCTGCATAGCTGTACCTAGTGCAAAGTTAAACTAAATTCAACTGAACTTCATCATCCAGGAACTTTTTCAAAAATTTAATGCAAAACTAACTGAAACACTCAAAGCAACAGGTTGTTGCTAGTACAGCTAACATGTTGGAGCACTTCAAAATGTCCTTGTAGCCAGATTCTGTCACGATGATCACGGCAACTATGTGTGCTTGTGTGGGGTTATCTGTGTGTGGTTCGCTGTGACACAGCGAATCCTACTCACACTTCCTGTAGTGCCCAGGGACAGATGGTTCATCTGCTGAGTGAGAGGGCCCATCATATTGGCAGGCTGCATGGACATAGTGTGGTCCATGGCTGGCGTGATCACTGCACCCTGAGGGAAGCAGGTAAAAACAAACAAACAAATAAAAACAAAAAAAGGACAAGGTGAGAAGAATTAAAGAACAGAAGAAATGATGGAGCATTTTGGTTTAGTGAATTTCTCTCTCTGATTAACTATGCGGGCTTACATAAGCCTTAAGCGAACTTCCACAAGTAGTTGCTAGTCCTCATACTGTCTAAATATAAATTATATAGTCCTTTAGACTAGGCGAAACAAAGTGAGATGAAGTCAGCATGAGGACAGAAAGAAGAAAACTTGGGTTAGCGATTGAATCATCAAAAGCATGAAATGAATAGAAACAGAGGACGACAGGAGGGTTTTTGGGCACAAAAAGATGGACGGTGTCAATAATCAGCAACAGAACACAGGGACCAATACACACCACTGTCTTTAGTCTATCAAAGCATCACTATCTGCTGCCGATGTATCAGCAGTATGATTTTTTTTTTGGGTTGCCGAGTGAAAATGCTTTCTCTCCGTCCCTCGCTCTCACTTGCTCGCTCTTGAGCCTGTCCTCCCAGTATAATGCACAGCATGTTTTTCCCTAACGGGCGGATGAGAACACTAGAAGCTTCTTTTTCACGGTGCAGTGAAACATGAGGGAAAGCGATGAAACCATTGTTGCTCTTTCATCCCTTGTCATGATAGCTCCATTTCCTCAGCACTGAAGCCTTCGAAGGAATGCATTCAAAACCAGCCCTTTTTCTTCTGCTCGGCTCTCTTCTCTTGTTGTGCGCTCGTAACACTGTAACGGTGCCTATGTGTGTTTGTGGGTAAGCCTGCAACACACTGTGTGTAACGAGTGTGAAGGAGGACAGTACTGTCTAACTTCAAAGTGTGTGTGTGAGGGTGCAATTTAAGTAGTGTATGCTTGGGAGTGTGTGTGCATGTGTGTACCCCACTGGCGACTCTGTGTGGGCCTTTTGGAGAACAAACTGTGCAGACACAGCCTGTCAGAATTGCTCTGCTTGTCTACTCCCTGCATTCCCAACACAGGCAGCTAAACCGCTCTTCCTTCCTTCCTCCCTCTCCTCTTCCATCTCTGCTACCTCTAGCTCAATATAGAAGCTTCACATGAAACTTTGTGGAGGTACACAAACAAGAAAGAAACTGGATAACGAGTGGACACAAAAAGTAGGATTAGTTGTCACCTCTTCATGTCCTGGACTAGTGTTGTTGAAAACTGTAAGGCTAAATGAATAGCCGTGAGGTCAATTAGAGACATAAAGGAGAACGCCTTATAGGAAAGAACCACGAAACACATGAATGTATCAAGTTCTGGAACCTTGAAAATGTTTTTTTTGGATACAAATATTAAGGCAGGTGACTCAACAATGACAGTAATTACCAGTCACTAAATAAATGTAATGTTTGATAACAAATAAAGGCGAGGAGGAGTGAAGAAGGTAATCAAATGCAATCTTGTGAAAAAGAAGGTTTTCACAGGACTCACTGCATGGTGAGTCCTGGGGTGTACTTAGTTGCTTTCAACTAAGTACACCCCAGGATTTAATAGCTTGTTTAACCGCCTTTAGGAGCAATAAGTCAAAGTAATTGTTTTCTGTCTGACTTTATCAGTCACTCACATTGTTGGGGAGGAATTTTAGCCGCTCTTCTTTGCATCATTGCTTCAGTTCATTGAGGTTTCCAGGCTTTTGTTTATACACAGTTCACTTAAGGGCTTGCCACAGCATTTTGATCAAGTAGAGGTCTGGGCCATTGTGACACCTTGATTTTTTTTATTTTTCAGACATTCTGTTGCAGTTTTTCTGCTTTGTTTGGGGTCATTGTCCTATTTCATGACCCAGTTAGAGCAAAGCTGTCCAACAGGTGGCCTCACATTTGTCCACAGTATTCTAGAGTCACGTGGTCGACTCAGTGACAATAAGGTGGCGCAGGTCCTCTGGCTGATAAACAAGCCCGAATCATCAACCCTCTACCACTGTGCTTGTCTTTTGGAATGAGGTGTTTGTGCTGGCAGGCTGTTTGGTTTTTGCTCAACATGATGCTGCAGATTAAGGCCCAAATGTCTCCACATTGGTGTAATCTGTCCAAAGAACACTGATCCAGAAGTTGTGGGGTTTTTTTCAAATGCAACTTTGCAAACCTAAGCTGTGCTGCCATGTTTGTTTTAGAGAGAAAAGGCTTTCTCCTGGAAACCCTTCCAAATAGGCCAAACTTGTTTAGTGTTTTTCCTAATTGTACTCTCATAAACTTTAAGATTTAACATGCTAATGGAGGCTTGTAGCTCTGAGAAGTAGCTCTTGGCATTCTGCAGTTTCTCTGAGCATTGCGCGTCGAATTCGCTGAGATGTCCACTTCTGGGGATATTGCAACATTATGTTAACACACGCCTAAATGTTCCCAATCAGCAAACAACAAACTGCTTTTATAGAGGTGTTTAGACTCGCTGATGATCAATTAATCAAGTGCATTCGATCACCAACCTCCGGCTGCTACTTTCCCACTTACTGGAAGCAGTAGGGATGTGATTTTCTTTTTACATGACAGTAAGGTTGATATATCCCGCCCGAACTTAAACTAAGATTAAATTCCCTCGTGGATATGCAGACGGGAGTCTTTGCACACCACGGGCAAGTAGTTGTACCTATTACACCCACATTCTAAGCTGCTGGGAGTGCACTTCAAGGACACATACATAGTCGGTGCCCTAGTAATAAAGTATTTCTTTTTGGACAAGTAATGTGTTGACACCAAATTTGAGGACATGTAGACATCTACACTGAGCTTGGCATACTCGCTCTGTTGACGAAACATCAGTCAGACCCAACAGACACTTTGGAAGCTTGTGGAAACATAGCACTGCCATTAGAAGAAGAAAAAGAATACACCTTAAAGCTCAAACTTAATACTAATCTCAGTGGAAAAAATGGTTTCTGATAGATTTTGTTTTTTATTGTGAACTTGATTGTGAAGTTTGTTGATGAAGGTATGTTTAAATTTAAAAAAAAGACGAGAATATCAGCTCTATATATTTTTGACCACACTCAAAACTGCTAATCAACAAACGATATTTACAAAAGTACAAGTATCTCGTAGTGTAACACTTATATATTATCAGATTCTTACTGATGTATCAACATGTATGCAGGCAGTTTTTTTTGACAAATGTAACCACTTTACATGCTGCTGAGTACTTTACTGTATAATCATACTTAGTGTCCTAAAAATTGACCCTATATTTTGTATATAAGCTGAACTGACAAATTATAGCAGCAATATTAATGCAGTCAAAAGCACACAGACTTCTAAAGTAGCACCAAATGAAAATACCCAGTACTATTCTGCCACTGGCTGTGACAGATGAATAAATAAAGGGAAAGGGGAAATGAGGAAAGAGAGACAGAAAGACACTGTGAGGACAGGAGAGAGATGATTAAGCAAAGATGGAGGTCACGGGGAAGACGGGAGTGAAGAAAGATAGATGAGGGAAGTGAAGCCAGAGACTTGGAGAGAAAAAGTGGAATTTTGGAAAGAGAGAGAGAGAAGTCAAAGACCGAGAATGAAAAAGAAGACAGATGAGTAAGGCGGAAGAAAAAAAAAAAAGAGAGAGGAGAAGCGAGAAGGAAGCAGCAGGGGCTGTGGGCTACCTGTTACCGATTCAGCCTCTGACAATGCCTTTATAATGGGAAAGGGAGAGCAACGGAAAGGCTTAATTCACAGATGTGTCAGGGAGAGTTAAGCCGATTTGTGATTTCGATTTTCTGTGTTTGTGAGACTGAGTGTCTGTGAGAGAGAGGGTTTAAAGTGTGTGCGTGTGTGTCTGTGTGCAAAAGCGTCTGTCTGGTAGTGCGTCTGTCCATTGATGGGCTAGAGAGGAAAGAAAATGAGAAAGAGATTGACACAAAGAGACAATATATGTTTTTGATTTGTCCTCTGTGTGTAAGAGAGAATAAGATAATGCCTGCTGCAGACGTATCTGTTACAAATGTACGAGACGATGTTTACAGAGCTCCGCAATGTATGCACATGTATTCCTGTTTGTGCATGCGTCTGTGTGCATGCGTGTGGAAAAGCCAGTCCTGCTTAAGGTGGTATTGATTCTGCTTTAGACCGGAGATGAGAGGATATCCACTCATTGCCTGTAAAATACATTGATATACGCTCAACGGCTTGACACAATGTACAGTAAATAAGAAATCTTATAAAAATTCTTACGACCAGCAGTGTTTTCTTTTAATGACTATCGCATTACAAGCACTTGCTTATGAAACACTGGTTGGTATCAGCTGATATTCATTACCTTGACTTTACATCTGCTGATCAGCAACGCCAATTGTAAAAAAGGTGAGGCAACTACATAAATGTCACACAAATAGTGACTGTTTTTACTGCCTGGTCCATTACAGCTGAAGGATCTCCACCACATGCAGCAGGCTATTAAGATAATTTACATTCAGGTCCAGACCTCCATATACTCAAGATGCAGTCAGCTAAGCAGTATGCTCAGGCTGCTGGTATCAGACTGAAAGCAGTATCTCCTTTTTACTCAACATGTCCTTCTGGGGGACGCCCAGGATTTCATCCAGTTCTGTAAACACTAAAAGTGTGCTTTCTGGGACTGGGATTTCTGTCTTAGGCAGGCACAGAAGGACAACTGCCTTCAAAATGAACATAGTGTAATATTTTAGAGCGAAAAAAGAAAAGAAGATGAGAAAACGGTTATGGACTTCCTGTAAAGATAAGCATTACAGTGTCTGATTCTGCTGACATGAAAACTGATCAGTATCAGCCGAAAAAACCTGATCACAGCACCCCCACAGCTAGCTATTTTTGCTAATCTCTCACTGCTGCAGGTTATAATTTCCCACATTATTGCATATCTACCCTGCTGCTTCAAGCCGGTGTTGATACATGTAACTACCTTGGGGCAATACCTTCACTCGGAAAACAGCTTGAGGCTACAAAGAGAGGTTCACATTCTTTTCCTCACCTTGCAGGTCCCTATGTTTCACTATTTGCAAGAAGATCACTGTGTAGTGTTTTACTGCCAGCCTGGTAAGAAGAGACCATGCTTATATGCTTTGTGTTGGGGGAAGATGTTGATTAAACTCGGGGAATGAGAAGACAGAAGACTGGCACATTAAAAGCCTCAAGAACGCCAATGGGCCGAGGCTGTATTTCTGAGTCTTTGGCTAAAACAAAGCTTCATTTGTCTCGGGCCCATGAAAGACGACCTGCATTTGACTCAGTGCATTCCTCGCTGTATTTGACAGTTGCTTTCTCCATGTGAGGCACTGTGGTTTGGACACTGATGCTCGTTTGTACTAGTTAGCGTGTTTTGTGTCAGTGGAAATGAGACATGCACACTCCATGCTTCAGGGTCTTAATTCTGCAAAGTACGTACTGTGACTATCCAGCTTCATGACTCCAAAGAGCTTTATCTTGGTCCCCTAACAAGGCTATATGGGGATGAGCTTTTTGTCCCCATGAGGAAGACAAGTCCCCATAATGTCAAAGTGTAAACAAGCAGCATGACAAACCAGCAACATGACAAATACCCTCCCTAATGCAATCGTGCTCACACACACACAGCACATCTGCAGATGGCTGAGTGGTAACGGCACCCAACTGCACGAGGCTCACCCACTTGAAGGCTAAACTATTGGTAATGACTGTCTCTCTACAAAAACTACAGAAAAAACAACACAAAACAAAAACTTGTGAAGTAATATGAATGTGTCTTCTAAAGGTGTCCGTATTTACCCTGTTCTGTGGTTGTGCTGTATGTCACCTACTTCAACTGTGACCATGTTTTCCAGATGTCCTCGGGCATCTTTGTATTCGGGTAAGCACAGAAAAGGGAGCCAGCATTTCGGGTGCTTCAAACTAATCTTCAGTGGGAATCCCTCCTTAGGGCTAACAGACTACCAGGGTTTCTCAACTATTAACAACAGAGTCTGTCTACAGGACCAAATGTGCTATAGACTGATCCAGGACAGTGAACAGCTTACTTTACCCAAGTGGGGCAGCAAATAGTAGCGCAGACCAAAAGATAGCAATGAAGGAGCCTCCTAAGCTGACAGTGATGTGTGTAGCGGCTTAACTCGGTCTTTGTGATCACAGGGATACTTGGAATCTGATTTTGTAATGGTTTTTGGAAATCTTAATTGCAAACACAGGAAAGCCCTGCAGGGAAGACAGAGAACTGGTACTAAGAAACTGAAGCAGCCGAGGGGTTGCAAAAAATGTATGTTAACAGATTAACATGTGGAGCATGATACAGATGAAAGATTCCTCACCTCTGGTTATGTGGCAATGAGGATTATCTACTTTGTATAAATTTGTCCTATGCAATGAAAAGGCAATAAGAGCGATGATGAATCTGCTTTTCCCCGCCTATTTACGCATCAGCTTGTCTATCATCTAGAATACTACATATTCAATTTACAATAGGTGGCAGATGAGGTGCACAGGTTAAACTTGCAGGTCAAAATCTGGGAGCATGTATAACCAAATTGCCGTGGCTGAGATGGATTATGGTAATGCTGCTGCTTTGTAATCTTATATATATGTGTGCGTGTCAGTGAAGGAAAGCAAAACTAATAATTTCCCCCAGTAATATGATGGCTTGTGACTATAAAATGATTCTAGTAATAAAGTTATTATGAAAAATAAAGCACCAACTTCTGCATATTGAATAGGACATGCTATTTGGATGGATTTGTAGCGTGCGTTTGTGTGTTGTGTTTCTTAATGTGTGTATGAGGCGATAAGGGTGCTAGATGGAGCATGTAACAGTATTTGTCATGTCTTCATGGGAGGTCCATTCCTCTCCACGGTCGGACTGTGCTCGTTTATCAGCCGTTCTCTGACTGCCTTTTGTAGACAAATAGATCATTTCACACACAAGGATCTCTCTAGAATGTTTACTCTATTTATAAAAACCAAAAAAGGGGGAAAAAAAGATTAGAAATCCAATTAAAAACACAGCCAGCTAATAAAGCCTGCCCACCAAAGCATATCAGCTTTGTCTCCAAACATATTTTTTTGCTACTATCGCAAAATTTGTTGAAGTAATATCCAAAAAGCTTACAGTGAAAATGCAGCCACTCAATCTCCTTGTCAGTCACCCGGTGTCTCTGCAACAGTATTGTTCTTACATATATATATGAAACCTTAACCCTGACAAGACAATTTTTTATTTCCTGGCACGGACACAGTAGGTGCAGTTGTAGTCTGAAAGGGCAGAAGAGAAGAGAAACAGGACAGAGTGAGACAAAAATGAGGGAGAAATGAGAGCTAGGTGTACAGGAAGGAGTGCAGAGGGAGCGGGGATGGAAAAAAATAAAAGAGAAACTCAAGGACGAGTGTAGCCCCGTCTCAAATTCTGCATCGCCAGTCAAATCTATGAGACCAACATAATGTTCCCTCTCTGAATCCGAGGAGCATTTTTAATGTCAAGCGGGGAGATGGGTATCACACAGCGCACTGATTCAACCCTATTCGATGAGGGCTGATAGTTACGGTTCACGTTCTCACAGACCCAGTGAACGTCTATTCAAAGCAGGGAGAACTGGCCGGAGTGCAACGGCAGAGGAATTCAATAATTCACCTCCAGTATGTAAGGGCTGGTGCACTCAGGCAAATGCACACTTGAAGCACATACAGTTCAGAATGAGAAAAAAAAAGGGGGAGGGGGAGGGGAAAAAAAAGGGGGGAGGGGAAAAAAAAGGGGGGGGGGTAACTCATGGGGAAAGACAGCAATGCTGCGCATGGCTGGCACAGCACTTAGTCCGGCACTCGTTGGCAGTGCGAACTGAATTTAAGAGCACGTACATGTGATTGATGATCTGTATGTAAGTAAGATTTACCACTGGAAGGAATGTGTTGTGTGCGTGTAGGCATTCGCACGTGTTAGCTGCACGTATGCATTTGTCTTTTTGGGGCCTCTAGTTCTTTAATTGTTCGCACTTTTTCAAGGTCTGCTGATTTCTGTAGCATTGACCAGGCAAGTGGTCGTGTTTTGACATGACCTGTGAGAACATTTCACAGACGATGAGAAAGGAAAGAAGGAAGACAAATGATAAACTAAAGGAAAAGGAAAGAAGAACAACCCATGTAAGAACAGACTGCAGACTCGTTTAGACGTCCACTTAAGGGGAAAAAAAAAGAGAGAAAGAAACGCTGTCACTTTCTATCAGGTTTCCCGCAGAGAACATCTTGCGCATTAATTGAAGATAAGCAAATTTTGAAAACTGTTCTCCGCTTATTCACCCTTTCTAACTGCTAACAAAGCGCCGGCTCCTCTGTGGGATGAAGTCCAGTTTCGTATGGATAGACTTGTCAAACTTAATCTACTCAGATACAAACAAACACCTTTTGCCTTAGAAGTACATGCTGCAGTGCTCTCTGTTTACTGTGCAATAAGGCAAGTAGCGGTCAAGTTGCTTTCAGTGTCAGCAGTTTGATTTACTTCCATTCAACACAACATCTATTATTTCCAACAAATTGCTGCTTAACGCAGTTAATGGACTTCAGGTTTACAAAGGCAGCGGAGGGCTGAAATGAAGAAAAACATCAAATTAGGTTAACAAATCAATGCGGTATCATTAGTATCGGCAGTAGCTAACTAACAAGGGGTTTTAACAATATACGGCTCCACCAGCACTTTGCACAATTTTGCGAAGAAGAGAAATTTGTCCTGCTGAGAGATACTCAACTCAGCAACACCAAAGCCAGCATATCATTTCAGAGTAAGTTTACCATAGCAGGCATGCTGTTTTTTAAAGGCTCAAGTAGAAAGTACAGACAACTTCATATAAGCATAAAAAATTCATATGAGCACTTTAAAAATCAAAAAACAACAACAGCCTGTCAGGCACTCCAGAAGAAAACGTCTTGTTATATTTTGTAGGAACAATGTAAAACACAGAGAGATCTGGCATTTGCAGAATAGTTCAGGTCACAGACTGTAAATTAAAGATGGATGCAGCCCATTTCATCACCCACCGTAAAACTCTGACATAAAGATTTTCACTGACCATGAGGTACTGGGTGAGACTTGGTGAGATCTGACAAAGAAACTGAGGGACGATGCAAGATCATAGTGTAGTAGTCCTTCAGCCAAGCTTATTATGATGCAGATTACAATGTACAAAAAGAAAATTATGCTTTTTAACTAAGACTTCAAAAAGACTTCTTCACTCTTTTTGCACAATTTATAACAGCTAAAAAAACAATATTATTTAAAACTAAAATTAATAATGAATTACAATACTCATTTGCAGGAACCAACAGTCCCGTTGTGGCATAACTAATACCACAATTTATCCAAAGTTCCTTTGTAACCTTTCCTTAATGCTCTTCTTCAACATTATTTAGATTTTAGGTGCCATTTGTTGTACTCCGTTTAATAGTAGACTCAAAAACACATTTTACCCTAATCTGTATCTGTAATGTAATTATCTAAATAATAATCTCTAGATCTATTCTTAAATACTTATTTTGTTAAATCAAACTTAACAAGTCTGATTAATTAACAAGTTTATTTAACATGCATATAGACTATTCTATTCTATTCTGTATGACTGTCCAGCTCTTCCCCTTCCACGCTCTGCTGCCTCCATATTGCCCAGATATCAGGAGCGCCATTGCACAACGCTCCATTGGTTTAACACACAACATGAGGAAGGAGTCGCCAAACTGCAGCACAATCAATTGGTTTTTAATGCCCCGAGAAGCCCCCCAAGCATTTGAACTAGGATGCTTAGCTAATTTGATGTGATTCACTGAACTGATGGCAGAATGTGTGTGTATGCATGTGTGTATAAAGGGCAGTCTGCTGTGTTTGTAGCTGGTAGTTGATACGAGCACGGGTCATAAAGGGAGACAGACTGGTATCTATGATTCACTGTCAGCAGTGACAGCTGGGGTTAGCACCTACCAGCCATTTGGTGACAGAAAGAGCCAATGGAACACAAAGGGGACGGGACCATGGGGACTTATATCGCCACATGGCTACTGCTGGCATGGAGGCATGATGAGATGTAGACAGTACAATGTGGCTGCTGGTTAGTGGCTAGTGCCAGAGGCTTCAAGAGGCCCCATGACATAAGGCTGAAAGATGGATGACCATCAGGCATCGCATGGGCTGGTAAAGAATAACCCGTATGGGCCACACGTATGGCAATTCATAACACATACAGTACATACAAACATGTATCGGCAAACACGCACAGTTACCCAAGCATAGATGATGAGGCAGTATATACTCTCTCCATGTGATGACAGACAAACCACAACACCACATGGCCGAGAGCCTGAGAAGACGCCAGAAAATGAAGAAAACAGTATGCACATTCAAGCAAACGTGTATTCTTGTACTGTGGATGCACACGCACAAGCAGACCTGCAAATGTATTTGTGTAGAAAGAATGCATGTACACACTAAAACACAAACGGGCTGCACTGCACATGCTGAGCAGTTATACTATTAGAGGACTCTGTCACGTTTGTCATTCACCTTGTAATACTGTCTACCACCTAAGACAGCTTCATTTTCACAACAGGGAGACTCAGCAGCAGCAGCAAAAACAGCAGCTTGTTAGCGAGCTAGCTTTAATCCAGCCTGAAACGAGAGCCATAAGGAAGGAGCATACCTGCCTGAGAGAACTGCAAAGTATGGGAGGGAAGGAGGTGGCTGGTTGAGTGAAGATATGTGCAAAAAAAAAAAAAGGCAGGAAGTTGTGTGGCTGAAAGGCAAACTGGGCACCTCACAGGGCAGCTGCAGCTGGGTGTGGGTGTGTGTGTGTCTGCTGGGCTGGTGGCCTGCTGCGACCAGATTACATGTTCACTGTCCCACAGCGGGAGTGGAAGTGAGATGGGTAGGACTGAGTGGTAAATGGCCACAGCGGGGAGCCACGCGGCTGGTTGAGCACTCCTCTAGTGAGTGAGTGCCAATGTTTCCCAGTTTGCTCAGTGGCAGGGACTCTAAAGCAGTTGTCTTCTTGACTGACGCTTACAATGTTATCCACATTCGTACGGACTTCATTAGCCAAACTTGGTTTTTCATTCTGAACCATCAACAGCAAAAGCTAAAAATATCATGATATGAAAATATCAGGTAGTGTGTACTGATTTGTGCCTCTGTGCCGGTAACAATGAACCGATAATATTTTGTCCGTCAAAGTTCAAAGCTAAGGTCATTAGGAACTCACAAAACAGCTACAGTATTCAGTTGTAACTCTAGAATTCTAATCATATAAGAGGATAACATAAACTAATGCAATTTTATCTAACACTGAAAGGTCATTGCAAGGTCACCTTCATTGGGATATCATAAGGTTCTCCCAAAACTCTAATTTAGGAAGTAAGGGGAAGAGAGAAGGATTTAAACTGGTGGAGGCATACGACCCCGGTATCTGGGGAAAACAAATTTAATTAATCTAACAGTCTACACAAAAAAAATAATGACTAATTATTACGCTGGAACTGTGTGTTCTTACTAGTTTTCTCCCTATTATTATAACACTTTTGGGCTGGTATCTACCCAGTGTGTAAAATATTTGTTGCAGTATAGAACTCTATAACCCCGGGTTATAGATCCAAACTGTAAGGTGCTACCTATTCACCCATATGCATATTCATTTGCTCATTAGTACAGAATAGTGAACCTCGATATCAAAGCATGACTTAAATTATGCGGCTGTGAGATTCATTAGAGGTAACTTCAGCAAAAACTAACACAAGTTACCCTGAGGCTGGTTATTTCTTTTCCAAAGACAAAATAACTTATTGTATCAATAAAATTAGAACCACAGTGCAGAATTTACATGCATATTATGAACCATACTGTGACGCAGAGTCCTAAAAATGTGCTTTATGTAGAAAAAAAAACTTCACTGCACTCCCTTTTCCAGGCTAATAGAACTAAGTACCCACCTTATTAAAGAAGTATTGAGATTTTCAAAAAGTGAAGCTTTTTTTTTTTTAAAATAGTGGTAAAGAATCAGATATATTTGCCCTTGACTGGTAACCAGTCTTTTTCTGTGAACAAACTGAGAGCAATGAAGTAGATTGAATACGCTTCAGGGGCCACAACAAGCCTCAAGCAAACACTAAAAATCTCTGGCAGAATGATTTAAAATCACTAAGAAACAAAATGAGAACACTTATAGAGCTTGGATCAATTAAAAACTCAACCTTAAAACAATTTGGTAAACCACTAATGTGCTTTGTTGTTATAACAACAGAGAAGGAAAAGTATTTTCAAGCAAGAGTGCGGGTGAGGCTTCAGCGATAGGAAAATAAAACTGGATGTGCAAGCGGGGGTATTTCAGGAAATGTGAAAAAGCCTTGAGCCACCTCTCCTGCTTGAAAATATGTGCAGCGATTTATTGAAACATGTAAAAATACAAGAAAATACAGTATATAACTCTGCAAATACAGATCGTAAAACTCTAACGAGCTTGAAAATCAATATTTGGTATGACCACCTTTATTCTTCATGACAGCCTGAACTCTCTTGCTCAAGTTTTCTTGTTGTTTCTTCAGGAATAGTTCTTCAGGCTTTTTGAAGGGCATTCAAAACTCTTCTTTGGATGTTGGCTGCCTTTTGTTCTGTTCACTGTAAAGAAGATCCTACACTGCTTCAAAAATGTTGAGCTCTGGGCTCAGGCGAGGCCAATCCATGACTGATGGCAATCCATTGTGTGTTTTTCTCTTCAGGTATGCTTTTGCTGCATTGTCACTGTGTTTGGGATCATTGTCATGAAAATGAAGCTCTTGCCAATCTGACACTTTCCAGATGGTATTGCATGGTAGATCAAAATCTGATGGTGCTCTTCTCTGTTTATAATTCCATCAATTTTGATAAGATCGTTAACACCACTGGCTGAAATACAACCCCGAACCATGATGGCTGTAAGAGACT
>NW_005187503.1:2066622-2073677 GCF_000239375.1 Pundamilia nyererei | reverse complement strand
CTGTGAAAATGTAATTTACCTTCATTTAAAGAATAACATCCAAGAAGGTTTCGTTTTTACTAATATTTAGGAAGTAGGACTTTGCCAGTTATTGAAATGTTAAAATGTGAAATTTAGTGACCAGTACAAACCTTCTGAAGCTTCTCTGTTGTCTCTCTTCAAAACAGAACTGAATGTGGCTGAAGGCAATGTGATTACCTCACCGTTACAGACCGTGTTGCTCGTGAGCTAAGTCTAATTAATATTAGCTTTTTTCCCCCTTGTCTGCTGTCTGGGATGGTAACCTCAAGCAGCAGTCTGTCTTGTGCTGTGGTCTGGTAAATGACTCTGAATTGCTTCCTGGCACTACCAAAAACATATAAACTCCACAAAGCCTCCCAAAAATAAAACAAAATGTGTTTGTATACTTAGGAGAGATGGAAAAATGTGGTTATCAGAATTGGGTAAAGTGCTTCGTATAGTAACTCCAGGACCGAAATGGTGTAATCATTTGGCCAGAAGTAATAGTGGCCAAGTGCATGTTAGAAATTGAGTTGCTTTAACATTTAGTCTGCAACGGAAGAATAATGTGGCTTAAACGTTTTTCCAAACAGAATCTTTTTCTGGTCAGTCACATTGTGCTAAATATAAAAATGTCTCCATGTCGTAAACTATTTTCAGGATAAATTTAAAAATAAAAAGTTTCGATTAACAGCAGATCAGACTAGTTGAAAATCTGTGATGCGCATCCAAAGGGTGGATCCCCAGCGGGGACTCAAGGGCAGCTGCAGTACTTCAGGTACATGGTGGAGTACTTACTGTAGGTTGCATAACATATTGTTGATGAGGCATCCACGTACTCTGGACCTGAGGAGAAATATAGAAAATGTAAAATGATGGTGGCAATATAAAATTTTCCTTTGTCTTAGTAAGAGCTGAAACGTATCCCACATAATACAATAAATGCAATTCAAATAGTCCCAATATGTTCAAATACTCTTCAGTCTCTAAGTCTTAAAATGATTGTGCTGGTTTTAATGCACCAAAATGGCTGAACTTTACACAGATTAATTTGTGCCAAAGAATTACTAGAAGAATCTGAAAGTCTGGAGGCAGCCCATCTCCCTCCTGCCTTCTCATTATTGCCGGCAGTACGTTGTGCGTTGAGCCCGTAAAATGAGTCTTTTTCTGTATTATAACAATATTAAAGCTCTGCCCAGTGCTGTTGGAGCAGGGGTGAAAGGTCAGGGACAGACCTCTAGAGAAGACTCACAAAATACAAAAAGCATTTTTGTTTTAATCTCAGCATAAAACAGAACAAAGAACTTCAACGCTACAACCAGAGGAAAAAAAAAAAACAGTGACAGATATGCATATTTACAAATGTAGATTCAAAAGTTAAAGAGATGGAGAAACAGTGACAGTGGAAACTATAAAGAAACCGGAGGAATGGACGATGAACAAACAGAGCTTTTATGCTGGAGAGAGGAATTAGACAGCTTGTAGCAGACAAACACACAGACTGGCCACTGATCCTGGTAAAATGATTAGATTAAACAAAGACAAACATGGAATAATCTGCTGTAAGAGCAATCAATCCTCTGAGCCAACCCAAATGCGTGATTTGGATCCATACCTAAACAAGCCTGATATTCTATAACGCGGTGCCAAGTCTGCTTGTTTATACACGGCAATATTTGTTCTCCCCAGCTGAATGGGACAGCAGATAGACACAGAGAAAGCTTATATTTAATCACTTGTCTTCTGCATTTTCTAACTAAGATATTGCATGACCGTCATGTGATTATTGCAACAAGAAAGGATGGCTTTACACTGGGCTTAAGGAAAAAATCGTGAGAGAATCATGGTGAAATCTTTGCTGGGTAAATAAAAAAAGCCAGTCTTACATACTAACGTGAGGGAGGCTCACTCACAATTTATCTGAAGCAACCAAAGATGAAAAAGTCCAAACCTGAACCGATAAGAACACAGTGAACACAATGGGAAGCTAGTCCAATCCACTGAAAAGAAACAGACAAAGAGACCTCCAACATATTTACTTCATAATCTCAGCTTCCTTTTCAATTTTGTTCAAAGCCCTTACGTCAGATCTTTACAGCCTCCTCAGGTGTTGTACAGATTCTTATATTATTAGATTAATCTCAATTCAATTCAGTTTTATTTATATAGCGCCAAATCACAATAACAGTTGCCTCAAGGCACTTTATATTGTAGGTAGACCCTACATTAATACATATCATATGACCCCCTATGAGCAAGCACTTTGGCGACATTGGGAAGGAAAAACTCCCTTTTCACAGGAAGAAACCTCCGGCAGAACCAGGCGCAGGGAGGGGCGGGGCCATCTGCTGCGACCGGTCGGGGTGAGAGAAGGAAGACGGGATAAAAGCACCTCTCAAACAGTGCAATGTACAGCAATGTTGTAATGTGTTTCCTGATAGCTGAAAATGTTGTAATGCACTGATAATGTGTCCTCTGGGTTTGTTTGGATGCTGAGAGATAAGTCCCAGTTTGCCAGCTGTGAGACAGTTGTGTTCACTCATTTTTTTACTTTTGGAACCAAACACTACCATCTTAGGTTCGTGAAACGACTGTAGTTTAGTCCAAGTTAACAGCAGAAATATGACAAATGCGTTTATCTGTGGGATGTTAAAAACAGCAAAAGGGCTGATGAGTTACAGCATTAATCACTTCAGCAGGACTTCACTCCCAGACATCTCCCAGATAAAAATAAACCAGAAAGCCAGAGACTGATCTGTTATCAGGCAGGAAAGAACGTGAGGGAAAACGTGCTAAGTTGCTAAGTGTAACACAAAATATAAAGAGATCCAAATGACTGCTTTTGAAGATTAGAGTTAACTGACTCGACCTGAGCTGGCTTTTCCCCAAAGCACCAAATTACAGCTTTTACAGAGTTGCTCAGAATTACAGCAGGTAGAGTAATTCTACATGAACATTAGTTTCACTGTGAGTGAAGGGTAAAATGTGCACAACCTAAGAAGCTCCCTACCTCTGGCTGAACTTCACAGCTTATATTATAATTTAAAAGAGCCTGTCAGCCAACAGGCCAAAAAGCCGGTAAGTCAGTTGTCGAGCTGCATGGTCAGCCAGCTGGCCCTCGTTCCAACCAGTCACACGTAAACCCAAACAGCCAGCCAGTTAGCTAGTTAGTAAGCCTGCCAGCCCCGCGTCCTATCAGCCAGCCACATATTTAGTCAGCCAGTGAGCCAGTCTGTATAAGCAGTGATGTAAACCAGGCTCACGGCTGGCTGGCGGTACTCGTTGAAATCTTGGTAGCGATCTGGCCTGGACTGTCTCCTGTCATGCGGATCATCAAAGTCGTTTTTTCCAGGAAATGAATCCAATCGTTATTGAGGAGCCAAGCATAAAGAACGCCAGAGTACCGCTGTTGGTATGGGTCATTTGCAGATCTGATAAATCAATTCTATCAAAAGCTCCAAAATATCAACGCGACACAAACATAAAAGGAGGAATGACACATACAGTCATTTCTGCGCACCTTGAGATTTTCATTACAAAGGCAATACTTTTCATCATAAAAGGAAGTGATTTCCTTTTGTCTTGCATATATATCTGCCTGGCTTGTCTTCTCCTTCTTTTTTCCCCGTGCCTCTTTGTACTTGAGCAGAAGATGAAGGACTCACCTTCCTGCCGTGACTGGCTGAAGGGCAATATTACAGGAAGCGGCGGCAGAGCTGCCCGATATTGAAACTGTGAGGATTAATATTCCTCAAAAGCCTGGCCATTGTTTTTGATAAATCAATTTGGGAAGCCTTCCGAGAGCGGATTAGAGGCGCGCCCTGGCCCACTTTTCTCCCTCCTTCTCTCTCCTCTGCCCCTCCACCACAGGTACTGGACCAGAGTTTTAATCAAGCGTGCCTCAAAGACGGGCGCCGCAACCTTCAGCAACACCCCTCCTCTGCCCACCCAGCCGTGCCATCGCCATCACCTAAACCTACTCATTCTCTCTCTCTCTCTCCATCTGTCTCTTCTATTTTCTTATCTATCCTTCATCTCCTTTCTCCTGCTCTCTATCCTCGTCTTTCTGTCTCTGCATACCAAACAGAGGCGATGTTAAACGATAGTGTCTGATCGAGAGGGCACAGTGGCAGCGTCTCTTGATGTTTAGATTCGGCAAAGGGTGTTGCATGAAATGCGCAGTGACGGAAAATAGTTAGCGCTCCTGACATATCACAGGGCCAATTTTTACGATCCCGCTCTGTTCTGTTGCATTACTCCACTGATCGCAGCAGTGAGGAATGCAAACGTTCGCTCTGGAAGTGGAAGGACTGGTGCTGAAGCTAGGAAAATAAAATAAAAAAGAGATCGAGAGAGGGAACAAAAGAGGTTTGGACTACAGGAGAGAGGAAACTGTTTCTTTTTCCTAGATACTTTCATTCTTGATGGGTGCGTTTCTTTGTTTCTACCTTGTCAGCCTTTTTAAAATCCCCTTTTTCTTTGCCGCTTCTGTTCTGATCCCTGGCGTGTTTGCTGCCTACGAAACAGATGTCATCAAGCACAGCTGGAGCATCGAAGAAACAATGAGGGAAGAAGCGAGAGCCTCATGCTGTTTTGAAGCCCACCCCCTCTTTTCCAACCCAAAGTGCACAAAATACACAAAGTATACTCTCATATACATACACACAGAATCTACCCATATCCAGTGCATTATGGCCCACCTGATATGTGGAAACGGGGGAAGCAGCGATGAAGGGCGTGATGGAGGTCTGTGCGATCATGCGGTTGGTGGCGATGCTGTAAGGCGAGGAGTAGAACCTGAGCCGAAAGGAAAAAGGAACAGAGGAATAAATTTGAGTAACTAACAGTAGAGAGAATACCTAGTTTATTTGCATTGTGTGGTTCCATGTTACGAGGCTATTAAACGACTTTAATAGAAACATCTGAAAAATGTACAAGACTATTGAGTAATACAGAATATTTGGTATGCCTCAAATCTTGCATTAATGACACTTGTAAGTGAGCAGCAGGGACTCCTCAAGGCTGCGCAAACAGGAACCTAAATTCAGTTGCGCTTAATGCTCAGGAGGGCTGAGGTCAGGTGACTGTAGAGGGAAGTCCATGACAGTCAGTACTGCTTGATTGGCCTGAAAGGTAATTTCTTCAAAGCTTCGAGGTGTGCTGAGAGTCATTACCCTTCTCCACACAGCTGGAAACCAGAGGGTGTGCATATGTCTACAGAAAGGACTGCAGCTTCTAAGTGGACGGGGTGTGGTTCGTTTAGTATAGGCGTCCAACTCTGGAGCAGACAAACATCCTCTGACTCGATTACGTCCACTGCATTGTTGACTGTATGTCTGATGCAAGGAATATTCTCCTACTGCCTTACATAAAAATGAATCCATCAGTAAAATGAACTTGTCCATTCTCCATGGTAAGATATATGGTATATGCTCATTCACAACTTGGCCTTGTTTCCCTCTTCATCCTCTTCAAGCTGCTATTAAACAGCCGTCTGTGTTGCTTTTCTATTTCTCAGTGAGGCAAGCTTGATGTGTCACTCTTCTCATGGTGTGGTTTCTTTTGGTCTGCTTGCTTAAACTTTAGTTTCAACTTCTGAATATTTGGCTTAGTTCTCATACTGGAATTTACTTAATAGAGCAATAATAATACGCTGGACAGCTGATGGACGGCCATATCTGCAACGGATTACCGATGCACTCAACACTGGGATATAGTCAAGGAAATCTTTTTCTGTGTACTTGGAGACCTTCTTTGTGTAATTGAAAGACTTTATTTTAATGCTGAACATCTAAAGGTGCTGAATCTCACCGAGATCCCCTGGGAGGTTAAGCGGGATGTCCAACAGTCTCAGCAACAATTGATGAAAATCATTATACTGGCCAAGGACAGGCCAACACTAATTCTGTAACGAGCCTTGAAATCACTACATACAGCATCAACGGCGACCACATTATAGTTTGACTTTAACGGTCCGGTGTTGTGAAAATGTGAGTCAAACACCAGCAGCTCAAAAACTGAGTTTTCATTGTTTTATTATCCATGTCAGATTGTGCAAAATGTAAAATGATTTCAATGAATGTGAATGACACATAAAAGTGATGTTGTGTAGTTTGCTTAGTAGTTTGGAAACTTTGGCAGCTTGATTAAATATAAAAGGTCAGTTTATGACAAAGGAAGGAGCTACATTAGTTTTCACCCAAGGCTGGGATCGTGTGCAGTGTTTCAGTTTTTCTAAACGTCTTTTTGCTTTTGGTTTCTGAAAGTATACAGTTACATTTTATGCAAATATTAACACTGAGGAGGACATGTAAATTAAGTCCCTCAATAATATATATATGCATTAATTATGGGTAATTTGCATTATAATTATATACAGTTCTAAATTCACCAGTTTGAATTTGAACTATTTATGTACCTGTAAGAAATGTAAAGTAGCATTTTTTAAAACTACGCATTACGTTTTTTGTTTTACGTTATTTTTCTACTTTTCTAGAGAATGATTATTTATGTATATTGTTTTTATTGCCCTCTAAAAAATCTGGTTCAAGGTGCTGAGAGCGACACATTTTTCTCTTTCTCTCGCAGTTTTGTATCTTTGGGATCATAAGTTGAGGGATTTATACTGAAGTAGGCTTTTACATTGCAGGGCGTATGTAATGAGTGATGCTATTCATCCAGTGTTGTGTTTTGGTTGAGACTGACTCACTGGAGGATAAGTGGTTTAGGAAGTGGGAGTGAGGCGCTTCCTGTGAATGACTGAGGACAGAGGGAGATAAAGGGGAGCCTCAGCATTCTCCTTCCTGTCTCAGCACCGTGGGGAAAAATAAAACACGACGCCGGGTCATTTATTTCCACAGCACCATGACATGAAGACACAAAAACACACATATCTGAGTATCCAAAGACACACACACACACACACACACACACACACACACACACACACACACACACACACACTCAGTGCCCCTTCGCCATTTCTCACCTGACCTCACCAGTGAAAACCGATATCTGAACTCCATATAGATTTCCTTAATCAAACAGTAACAAAG